>NC_048227.1:52833157-52833334 GCF_002007445.2 Ailuropoda melanoleuca
ATCAAACTTTACATCGGAATCTGGGGATGTACTGTATGGTGATTAACATAATATAATAAAAAAAAAGAAGACATGGTCTGTATATGCAGTGGAATATTACTCAGCCATCAAAAAGAACGATTTCTCAACATTTGCTGCAACATGGACGGGACTGGAGGAGATAATGCTGAGCAAAAT
>NC_048227.1:52833538-52952789 GCF_002007445.2 Ailuropoda melanoleuca
GGGATAGGCTGGTGATGGGTATTAAGGAGGGCACGTATTGCATGGTGCCCTGGGTGTTATACGCAAGTAATGAATCGTGGAACTTTACATCAAAAACTAGGGATGTACTGTATGGTGACTAACATAATATAATAAAAAATTATTATTAGAAAAAAATAAAAAATAAATAAAAATAAACAAAGAAATAAATTAAACACCAGTATGTTAGCATTACTCTTTACGTAAGACATTATTTACAACCAATGTCTAACTTCCAATAATATGAATGAAATTATACTTTGCTGTTAAACTACTAATATTAACCGCACTGGAGCACATAATGCTAAGTGAAATAAGTCAAGCAGAGAAAGACAATTATCATATGATTTGTCTCATCTATGGAACATAAGAACTAGGATGATCGGTAGGGGAAGAAAGGGATAAAGAAAGGGGGGGGTAATCAGAAGGGGGAATGAAACATGAGAGACTATGGACTATGAGATACAATCTGAGGACTTCAGAGGGGATGGGGGTGGGGGAATGGGATAGACTGGTGATGGGTAGTAAGAAGGGCACTTATTGCATGGTGCACTGGGTGTTATACGCAACTTAATGGAGCATCGAACTTTACATCGGAATCCGGGGATGTACTGTAAGGTGACTAATATAATATAATAAAAAATCATTTAAAAAAAAACTACTAATATTGACTTTGGAATTATCATCTAGGACTAGAATGTACAGGACATGTAGCTAAAAAAACAACTAAATAAAATATAATAAATGTAATATTGCTATATATAAACTCTTACTGTGATTAACTGAAACATTTTCCTACACAAAGCTTAAAAAATACCAAGAATATTTTCTTGCACAACAAATTTACATTCTTTAGTAAATATTAATCATATTAAATGTGATTAAAAAGAGGGCTTATTGATAAAATATTAACACCATTATTTATTTGTAAATACTACATTGAAGTTGCTGGTGGAATCTAAGTAGAAACAAATGACATTCAGGTAAAGATAAGTAAAATCACCATCGGTATGGAACTGCCGGTGTTTGGGAATCTAATTTCAATTAAATCTATTGGCTTATCAATTACAACCATAAGTATAAGAAGTAGAGTCAATATAAGAAAGGCTATCCAATTATAGAACTATGATGATACATTTCTAAATGCACTTAAAGGATGGATATTTCTTTTAGGTAATTGAAAAAGAAATGAAGAGCTAGACTAAATGCATGGTTTCACAGCACTTTGAAAATACAAACTTCATGAGGGAAAAGGAAGAAAATTGCTTTTATACCAGACAAGCCCTGGGGACATTAGTAGAGTATAAGAGCATGTGTGTGCGTACTCGTGTGTGCATGCAGATGTGTGTGGGTGCATGTGCGTGCATGGGTGCATGCATGCCGTGTGTGTGTGTGTGTGTGTGTGTGTGTGTGTGTGTGATGCGGAGTGGTGGCTTAGAAGGGTTTATGTTCTGGCAGACTTTGAAGCCATTTTTTTTTTTTTTAAGAACTAGGGCTTACCTGAAAGGGGAAAAAAAAATCACAAGCTGTGCTTTTGAATAAATTTCTATTTTCCAGGTTAATTCTTTCTTTAGTTGAGGTCTACTCCTTAATCTGAGGTGTTACTGTGAACATAAACCTGACCTCTCTGGTGTGAAATACAAACAGCCTTCAATTACCGAACAATCTGTAATAAAGATTAAACCTTCTGCTTAAGCAATTAACTTTGAGAAAGTAGAAACCATTCATGAATTTTTAAAATTGTTCTTCTCTGCTGTGGATTCAATCTTGTGACCATAAAGGCACAATGTGACATTCAAATCAACATCAAGCATGAAAAGTTACTTTCTGTAAATTCAAAAATTTAATATAGAGTTAGTCATAAGGTGAAGAAAATAACTATTAAAGTGATGGAAGAATGTCTGTTGTAGTATATGTGTGCAAGTGATCAGTTAGAAAGAAGTTTTGTGTCCTGCTATGTTTTTATTTAATTTTATTTATTATTTCATTTATTTATTTAAACCTTTCTTAAGTAAATTAATTTTTTTATTCGGCAAGAATAATAGGTGAACTACATGGAGTTTTGAGAAATACTTTTCATACTAATGATTCTATCACAGGCAAATATCTAAATTTAGGAAATCAAAAGTTTTGAAACTCTGAAGGAATATGGTGTTAGCACGAACTCCTCGAAACTGTCAGAATGAACAATAGAAATATCCGTTGCTAATTAGCTGAACTCCCAAAATGTCATTTTTAAAAAACGGCACACTTTATATAATGCAGTTTTGTTTTGATCACAAATACATCTGCAAATGTGGTGTGTTACTGACCCTCAGCCCTTCAGATAGCTTGACTGAGGTACCCCAGGAAACAGGCCGGAGGTCTTGAGCAGTTCACAACTAATTACAGAAATAAGACAAATGGAAAAGGGAAATGAGAATGGGGCCGGGTGGTCGGATATGAACTAAACATTAACCAACAACCTCTTTCAACTGTCCTTTACGCTGTCGGCTCTTGCCTGTTGCTTCTCTTGTGCGGTGCTCTTAACTTTGTGGATCACCGATACCTCTGACCTTGTGGTGAAACGCACCGTAAAAAGCAGCAGCAGGCAGGCAAACATGAGGCAACTCGCGTATCATAGTTGCAGGGGGTAGATGGATTCTCTAAAGGCTACTTGTCCTCTGACTTGATATTTTAGTGTCAAGTATATAAATTCTGTGCCCAAGTATATAAAATATAAAGAAAATTACTGACTCATGAAAAAAGAAAGATCTTGCCATTTTTAACAATGTGGATGGACCTAGAAGGTATTATGCTAAGTGACATAAGTCAGTCAGAGAAAGACAAACAATAAATGACTTTACTCATATGTGAAATTTAAGAAGCAAAGCACAAAGGAAAAAAGGCACAAACAAAACCACAGACTCTGAAGCAGAGAACAAACTGTGGTTTGGAGGTGGGTGGAGGGGATGGACGAAATAGAAAAAAAAATTATTAAAAAAATGAGTTTCAAGCACCAGAAACACTATTTTCCCCTGCAGTTAATTCACTGCAGAGAAATAATTATATCATTCAAAGACAACAAGCAGAGAACAAGCTGAGAACAATGTAATCGTTAGAACAAAATTTCACTATTCCCACAGAATCTACATTTCTTTTGGAACCTTTGTTTACCTGAATTGCATAAAATTAAGATTTTATTTTGTTTCTTTCTTGAGATCCTGAGATCGCTATGCTGTGAGGAAGTCCAGTCTAACCCACTACAAAGTGGGAAGTGTTGTAGGAGAGAATTAAGGTACCCAGTTGATAGCCAGTACCCATTTTCAGACACATAAATGAGAATATCTTGAACCCTTTAGCCCCAGTAGGGCTGTCTGATGACTATAGATGCAAGAATAATTCTAATCTGCAGAAAAGTAAAAATAATACGGTGTCGGCTTTGGCTCTCACATTTTTTTAAGTGTAGCAAAAGCTAACTGAACAACTCACAGTGGAGAAATCCATAATCATCTCTCTGGCTCTGCGATTTGCCACTGTCCACAGTCCACATTCAATTCAGTATCACCACCACACATGGAGGAACTTCTAGATTCCTCCCATACTTCATGGAATGGAAGGGGCATTAGAGCACCAAATTTTAGGGTCCATGTGTCTGAATTGTAATTGTCAATTTACTCTTGGACCTTCTGATTTAAAGAGCTTTTTAGAATCCCTTGATTTCTATTGGTTAAATGTTTAGTTTTTCATAATTCTTCTCTTTCATGTCCTCTTCCCCAAGATGGCAGTGAGGTATTGAGAAAGAAGTTATGATGGTGCTGTGGCAGGGCTGATATCTGCCCTCTGCCCTTTTTATCTTCTCTGATCTCTGGGTAAGGTGGCTTGTCTGTTCTGTAGGATTACCATACCTGGGAAATGTGGTGTTGTTCTCCTGGTTTGGTAAACTTCGCTGGTCCTTTTGTGATCATTCAGTACCACCTTGTCTGCTGTGAGTGCTATAGAAATTTTTGATGTTTTGCTGCTATTTCCAGCTTATCCTGAGTCTGGTTTCAGAGACACTTTTCCCCTACCAGACAATCTTATTCTTTCTATTAGCTATCTTCTTAGAACCTCATGGAGCTTCCACAAAATCTGAATCTCTTCCATACCTCCTTGGAGCCAAAGGAGCTATAGGAGTGGTAAGAGTGTAGAGTGAGAGGGCTTAGGCTCTTCTCTCTGTCAAATCAGGGCATGTTACTCCTTTGCCCTAATGTGACTGCCCTATATTGATTCAAAGCAACTCTGTACCCTTGTCTCCCAGATATTCAAAATCAGGAACCAATATTTAAGACTTCTTTCTTCTCCTTTTCTCACCAAGTCCATCTCTAGAAGTTCATTCCAGATGGGCCAGTAAGGATGTGCATATTTAAGCACTCCTTGCTTTTGACCTCTCTTTCACACAGACCCGGCATTTTCCTTACATTCACCCTTCCTATCAGTTAGTGATTTTGCCTACATTTTGTACTCCTTCTTTCTTGCATGTTATTTGAGTCTTTCATTTTCTAGGTCCATGATGTTGGAATGGTTGCCAAGGAACGTGATCTATATGTAAGAAAAAAGGAGAGGGGTACCTGGGTGTCTCTGTCTGTTAAGCATCTGATTTCAGCTCAGATCATGATCCCAGGGTCCTGGGATCGAGCCAGCCTTGAGCTCCATGCTCAGTGGGAGTTTGCTTGTCCTCCCTCTACCCCTCCTTCTGCTCATGCTGTCTCTCTCAAATAAGTAAATAAAATATTTTTAAAAATGGATATATTTTCAAAATAAAACCACTATATGCATATCTAGCTTTTTCCCATTTTGAGAGTAAAATTCAAAATCCTTTTATTAATAAAACTCTAATCAGGATGGCACTCCCTTTAGTCAAGCTTCCATGGGAACTCAATTCACTTTTTTTTTTTTTTGAGAAATATGGTTGTTAGCCTCCCTGGACTACATAGATCAGTTAGGGAATAAACTAAAACAGTAAAAACAAAAAATAAAACAAAGCCAAAAGCCTTGCTCCAGTATCCTCAAATGTAAGTTTCAAACCCCTTAACTGCTTCTTTTGTCCTCCTCTGCCTATAATATATATTCTCTTAGTCCATCTGGCCAAACTGTTTCCACTCATTTTATTTTTAACTTCACTTAAATACCACCTCCTTTAGGAAACCTCCCGTGACATTCTTTATTCCCTGTTCCCAGCTGCCATACTTAGGTGCTCCCACAGCACCCCAAACAGTAATTATCTCTCTCTCTTTCTTTCTCTCTCTCTCCTTTCCTCCTTTCTTCCTTCTCTTTCCTCCCTGCTTCTTCCTTTTCCTTTTTCATCTCCTTCTCTCTCCCAACATGGCTGTGGCTGTATGATAGCAGGATCAGCCTAGTATCCCCAATGTTCATCATAATTCTTCTCACATGGTAGGTGTTAAATGAAGGTTGAATAAAAAAAAGGAGTGTACAGGGACACCCAGTCGGTTAGGCATCTGCCTTCTGCTCCGGTCATGATCCCAGGGTCCTCGTGGGCTCCCTGGTCAGTGGGGAGTCTGCTCTCCCTCCCCCTGCTCATGTACACACACACTCTCTCTTTCGGTCTCTCTCTCCCTCTCAAAGAAATAAATAAAATCTTTAAAAAAAAAAAGAGTGTACATATCTCTACAGAAAAGTCAAAAGATAACCTGATGGCTGATTGATAAATACAAAATTAAAGCACGAGAAGAAAGTTTGAGACTTCAAATGATGAATATGGTTGGGTTGCGATTGTCATATACATTCATCTTCACAATACAGTGAGGACTTCTGTGTGCTTAAAACGCTATAAAAATGTCCTGATCCAAGGCATTGTGGCACTTTGGGTCATGCTTTGCAAAAACAGAATCTGTGACCATGATTTTTTTAGGCTTATATTATTCAATAATTCCTTCCTGATTGAAATTGAATTTCTTTAGTATGATATTACCTTCTAATTACTTTTTTCTGACTCTAAGATGTATCTATCTGTCTCTGATTTGATCTATTCTGTTAATTTCATACTTTAGCTCCCTGCTGACAATCTTCTGGCCCTCAGTTTTGAGTTCTTTTATTTATCATCCAAACTAACATTCTTCTGAGTGTGAGCAGATACACTATTAATAATTATGACAGAACAATAGGCATAAGCCTATTTATGGTTTATGAACTGCTTGGAAAACTGAGACGATGCCTTCCACAATGGTACAAATTGAACCCCTGCCCAATACCCTAGTCTAAGAGTGGGGGGATGTATTTATTTTCTTACTATAAAAGACACAGAGTGTTCAAGAGTTGATGGTGACAATTATAAAAACCGAACTTGAGTTAAACAACTTTAGAAAGCATAGAACATATGGATAGACAAATAGCTAAAGTAAAATATGTAACCACAGTATTAGGTGCTTAAGTACTACCTGTCTCTGAGACGGGTGATATCCTACCAAAAACAAAGACACAGAATGCAACCTCTTTTATTAACTTATTTGGATGTCTTCCATAAAGCTATAAATTCTATTGATAATAGGGGGAGTACTGATGTGTTTCTACTCGTTATCTTCCAAGTTCAATGCTGATCTGCAGTTTGAGTTTTTCTGATTCCCATCAATTCAAAATACGTTTTGTTATAGAGATTTTTTTCTCCTTCTTCTTCATGAAGTTCAAATTAATCAGTTTCAAAATATTCTCTAGTTCACCTCTGCTTGCACTACTATGATTTTACTTTCCTACACTTTGGGAACAACAAAGAAATGCACATCCCCCCCCCCACACACACACATGCACAGACTCACGCACACACAAATATATATCTATACTCTCATGTATTTCCAACTCCTTCCCTCTACAGAAATAGGTATTTATCTTTCTTCGCTGTTTGAGATTAAAATTTTTAAAAAAATTATCTTCAAGTAATTAAACTTTGAGAGTGAAAATACCAAGTTGAAGTGGAGAGAAATTACATGGAATATATCCAATTCAATGGATTCTAAGAATTAAAATGAAAAGCAAGTCAAAAGGAAAGAAAATTATCTAAATAAAATATGATAAATTTTTGAAAGAGTAAAGATTATGTCTATATATTTTCAGCTAGTTGACTAATATTCAGTATAATAGTGATGGTTAATTTGACTTCCTCGATTTTCCATTAGGAATATGAAGGAAGGAGGAAGGGAGGAAGGAAGGAAGGAAGGAAGGAAGGAAGGAAGGAAGGGGGGGAGGGAGAAAGAGTTAGATAGGGAGAAAGAAGAAAAGAGAAGGGGGAGGAAAGAGAAGACAGGAGAGGAGGGGAGGAGGAGGGGAGAGGGAAATAGAATTAGGGACAATTCTTGTCAAAATCCTTTAAGGGGCACTGATATTTAAAGTCAGAGTGATAAAGAAGAAACATTTAAAAATAGGGGCAGTTTGATTTATAATTTTATTTATAGCTCTTTTAGGAGATTGTAGCTGGCCACCACACTGAAGGATTGAGCTCTCTCCTCCTCTTTTGTGTTCACATTGTGGTGTAAGATATGGTTCTGGTATTTGATTTAGCTGCTTCTGTTGCTCAGGCTGCTTTCGCCATCTGAGAGCCAATTTGGCACATCTCCTAAGCTTGGGGCTGTCTCAGAGGCCCCTCATGCCCACTGTCGTACAGGCCTGGGGAGCCCTGGCAACCACGTCTTCCCTCATAGGGCTTGAGAAAACTGAAACTGACTTCTACCAACACTTCCAGACTTCATGAAGTGCCGTATTCTGTACATGGATCTGATGTGTCCTGCAGCGGACTGAAGGATCCAGGAAATGATTCTGGGAAGCACTTTGCATCTGGCTGTATTTTCTAGGGAAACCATCTTAAAACAGTGTATCTCTATTTTTTCATATTGCTAGAAATGGTTGTTCACTTTCATATGAATTTTTATAGATTTCAATGAATTTCTTTTATTCAATCGTATTAACGTTTGGTCATTTTTATTCTAAAATTTTCTGAAGTTCATCTCTTCCTGTACATTCCTACTTACACTGCCTAACATGGGCTATCATCATCCGTGTCCTGGATTATAGTATCAGACTTCTATTTACCAATTTCTGCTTTAGTTCTTGGATTCATCCTCCCGGCAACTGCGAGAGTGATCTTTCTAATCCTAACCGAATATGCTTTCCTTTTACTATCCCGCTTTTGATGATAAGATAAAGTCTTATCTCAAAGATAAGCAGACTGCGCCCTGGGGTGTATTTCTTGTTCTCTGTATCTTTGTATCATTGCTCTGCCTAGGACACCTCACCTTCCTTCTTCTAACTTGGGTCAAATTCTACTCTTCCTCTAAGGCAGTAGTTCTTGACATGTTGGAAGTCATTGACCTTTTGCTCTTCAGGTGAAAGCTATGGAATTATTCCTTCAAAACAAAACAGAACGACAACAACAACAAAAAACGACAAAACAAAGTGTATATACGCATTTGGCTCAACATTTAGAAGGAGAATGATCCTTCATCTTGCCCCCGAATCTACTCTCACTCAAAAGTTCATCTCCTCTATAATTACCCCGAGATTGCAGTGCCACCCTCTTGAGGAGCCTTCTAATCTCTTGATGTTACTGTTTCTGACAATGAGATCACCTTGAGAGCCCAGATCTGGCTTCCCCCATTTCTGATTCCACAGTGTCTGTCATGTAAGGGGCAAACAATCTTTATGTGTTGAATGAATGAAATAAAAGCATTTATTTGGTCCTCCTACTGGATTTTTGAGACTCTCAGGGCACAACTGATGCAATTCACCAGACACACACAGTAAAAATTATTTCACAAATGAAGAATGACTTGTAGAATGGCTGACTGATGGTTCAATGACAGAACTAGAACAAAAACCACTTTCTCTTGATTACAAGTTCTTGAATAGATGCTTATGTTTTGTATTTAAACAGCTTTAGCCTGTTTCCTTGACTATTTTTGCCTTGACACTTTCAGATTACTAAGAGACGATATTTTATCCTGAATATATATCAAGTCTGTTTTGTAATCTGACCTTCAGAGCAACTTTACTAAGATGTAATTTCTAATATGAAAGATATGTAAGTGAAAGAGTCTAACCCAGATGCTTACCAAATCACCAGGACCATTAAAGTTGGCAAATATTTTAAAATGGCTGCATAGAACCACACCTTTCCATTTGGGAGTGTAGGCAAACAGCTTTGTCTTTGTTTTTGCAATTGACACCATAGTTTACATTAGGATTCAGAATCTATTATCTAGGCTGGCTGGCTTTGAATACATTTCCCCCAAATTTATATACTGCTAATGAGGTTCTCCTTGAAAACATTTCGGGATCCTTTACTGAGGCCTTCTATAAAGAATTTAATTATCATTTTATTTGAAATATGGAAATCATTTTTGCTTTATATCATAGAAGTGAGCTTGTTTTATTTTTTCTTTACTTTTATAGGTTCTTACAACTCTGTCGAAAGCAAAGATTTTGTGATATAAGCAATTAATTTTTTTACCCAATAATAGATCATCTTAAGCTTAATGCTTTCAGCTTATTTCTCATATAGTTGCCCAAAAATCTATTCATGATAGGCACAGGCCAGTGCTTTGCTGTTCAATGGACAAATACATTATCCTCAAGTGATTTCCTTGGGGTGAACCAAACAAGCATTTCTTTCCTTTTTTTGTCAGGATTTAATAATTTCACAGCAACTAATAATTTCCTGTCATTCTGCATACAAACAGAGGTGGAGTAAGCATTGACAACATAAAAAAAACAAGCAAATTAAAATATATTTATTATACTAATAACATACATCAAAAATAGTTTTTAAAATTAAGAGATGAAGATGTATTTTTGCCTATTCCAACCTCTAATGAAACGAAATCCCAGGACATTTATGTATTAAAAAAACATAAGAGGACTTTGAAAAATGGAGAGAAGGTGCACTAGCTTGGGAACTTGAGATGCAGGAAATGACAAAATGTGAATTTCCCAGGTTTTCTTTATCCTTAAAACATCTTAGACTTGGAATCAAAGATCTAGCGTACCAGAAACTTTAATAGACATTAACACAAAAGTCCAAACAAAAGCTTGTGCTCTTTAGCCAAAGGACCAGGAAAGGTTCAACCTAACAAAACAGAAACGTTTTAGACAATTACATCTGCACTCCAGGCAAACATCACAGGAAAAGAACTGTGGTACCACAGTGCCAGCAAAGGATGAGTAGAGAGTTTAGATTTTTACACTTTCAAGGTTATAATGAGGTCTCCCAATATAACCATGAGGTAGTGTCAGAGAAGGCCAAAGAGGGAGCTGGGACTTTCATCCCTGCCAGCTGACAATAAGGCCACCCTCTTCACATTGGTAGAAACTATATGAGGAACATGGATCTCACTCTCACCTAGCAGTTTCAAGATGCCTTTTCCCTTTCCCCATGGGGGTGCTATCAAAAGGAGGCCTAGTAAAGAGTTAGGAATTTCACCGTTGTCCATTCATAATGGGGAGACCTTCACCAGTGGATCAGTGGAGATCATGGGAAGAGTTGGAACCTTCATCCTGTTCTCACAGTTATGAGTTCTGGCCTGCCCCCAACTGCGGAGTGTCACTGGAGGCTGATTGGTGAAACAGGACTTTAACCTTCACTTGACATTTCAATTTAATTATCTGAACACTCCTAACAGCTTGATCACTCTTCACTCAATCACACAACACATTTACGGAGTGGCTTCCATGTGCCAATATGTGCTCACATGAAAAATACAGGGGAGGATAAATGGTATCTGTCTCCTTGAAGATTTTTGAGAAGATAGTCCCGCTTCCCCTGGGAGCATGGTGTCAAGAGAAATCCAATGGAAAAAAAAGGTTTAAGTAGGACCCAAAGTCTCATAACATAAGATGAAAATGTCCATGTTTTAACTGAAACACATAAGATTTTATTTATTTATTTGACAGAGAGAGAGACAGCCAGTGAGAGAGGGAACACAAGCAGGGGGAGTGGGAGGAAGAAGCAGGCTCCCAGCAGGGTGCTTCTCCCTCTCCCTCTGCCTGCCCCTCCAGCTTGGGCATGCTCTCTCTCAGATAAATAAAATATTTTTTAAAATAAAATAAAAGTCTCAGTGAAAAAATAGAAAATCTCAGCAAAGAAATAGAACATATAAAGGACAACCAAATTTTACAACTAAAAAAACACCAACTGAGGGGTGCCTGGGTGCACAGCGGTTAAGCGTCTACCTTCGGCTCAGGGCGTGATCCCGGCGTTATGGGATCGAGCCCCACATCAGGCTCCTCCGCTATGAGCCTGCTTCTTCCTCTCCCAACTCCCCCTGCTTGTGTTCCCTCTCTCGCTGGCTGTCTCTATCTCTGTCGAATAAATAAATAAAAATCTTTAAATAATACTAATAAAAAAATAATGAAGTAGATTCAGGGATCTCTTGGGTTACTTTTTTTCCCTCCAAACTGCAAGGTAAGTATATTTAAAAATAACATATTGACATTTTTACAAAATTGTGTAAAACTCTGGTGTTGTAGCCCAAAATTTACAGACATAAAACTAAATGTTAAAATTCCTTCGACCATGACTGTATCATTTTGTATTAGCTATTAAAACATTTTCAATACACCATAATCACAACAAATTCTAATTCTTCAGCTTTTATTAGAATCCCTAACGCAATTTTCTCTGTCAATTTTCAAATAATCTCACAGCATGGCCTTGAGGATAAAATTGGAAAGTGTTTGGCAAATTGAAAATGCCTGTCTGTAATGTGACAATCTGTACATCTCAGTTCTTCATCCACAGATAAACAGGCTCAAAAATACATAGGACAATGGGAAATGATAATGTATAAAAGCACCTTATGAGTGGGGACAGATTCTTTTTAATTCTAGAAAAACCTTTTAATTGTCATTTCACCTCTCAATATACCAGTTAGTTTCTCAAAAAACTTTAAGAAGTCAGAGACTATCCTTCGCTGTATCTTCCATGTAAGCACATATTGGCACAAGTCAGTCACTCAATAAATGTGTTATGTGACCGAGTGAAGAGAGAGATACCTAGCTTTTAGGAATGTTCAGATAATTCAATTCAATGGGTTAATATTTAAAAGCATGTTGTAAACCACAGAGTACTATTCAGCTAGCTGACCTACTTCTTATCCCTGCTTCTAAGTCTAAATCATACTCACTTGCTTCTCTCTTAATGCACCCAGATTTTTGTTTGTTTGTTAAGACTTATTTCTGAAGAGCAGTTTTAGATTTATAACATTGAGAGGAAGATATAAATATTTCTCATATATCCCCAGTCCCCTCGCACACATCGCTTTCCTCATTAATACCACTCACTAAAATGATACATTTACTAAAGACGAACGGACCCTACACTGACACATGATAATCAACCAAAACCCATAGTCAATCTTAGGGTTCATTCTTGATGTTGTATATTCTATAGGTTTGAATAAAAATATGATGTTATATATCCATCATTATAATATTATACAGGGTATTTTCACGACCAACACAAGTTCTCTGTGTTCTGCCTATTCATTTCTCCTCCTCTCCCTGTGGCAACCATTGATCTTTTTACTGTCTCCATAGTTTCGCCTCTTCTAGAATGTCATATAGCTGGAACCAGACAGTTTGTAGCCTTTTCAGGTTGACCACTTTCACTTAGAAATATGAATTTAAGATTCCTCAGCACCAAAATTTTGAAGTCCTCTTACAGATTTGCCACCTGCTAAGCCTCTTTTTTCAGTCTTCTACTTCCATGGAGTTATTCTCTTCATTCCTTACAGATTTGAGTTTCTGTGGTCCTGCTGAAATCCAACTTTTTTGCTACTCCGTGCTGGAAGATAAGTATGACTGGAAAAAAATAAAGAATAATATTGATTTTCTTAACTTTAAAATTATGATTACTAACTTCAAGGGAATTAAAAGATATTTTCCCATGGTTCCTAGATCGAACCACTCTAAACCCTGCTTTAGGAGACCACATGCTGTATCAACAGAGCCCCATACCCCTTTTCACTTCTGTTTGGCTTTAGCCCTGCAGGGAACTGTGGAGAATTGCAGGGACACAGCTGCAGGGAAAACAAGAGTGTGTCATTGATACTTTCCAGGCAGTGTACTCTGAAGAACCCATTCCTCTCTTTCTGGTTTTAGTAACGTTTTCCGTCTCCTTCAGACTCGAGATGAACGCTTGAGTGACACTAGTCCTGACCTACTGCACTAATACCTACACCTGTGTAAATAATCTCACTGAGTGTTAATTCTCTGTGAATTATCCTACTTTGTGCCATTTGTAACAGAAAAAAATTCTGAATGTTGTTTGACAATGATACGTTTCTCCCTTTCTCAGTTTCTACCTTTTCCCATCTTCTCAAATGATCTGCAATTTTTTTCTATCCTCACTCTCACTTCATGACCTTATTTCCTACTTCTCTGAAAAACAAAGAAACAATCTCAATAGAAAGTTTATCATCTCCCACTACCATCTACATCTACCCAATATACCCGAATCCATATATTTATTCTCTATGGTGACAATACTTGTATCATGGCCAATTTGCAGTAATCGATATGGTGCCACTGAGGCTGGGACCATCAGTTCTCACCAGCTATGCTAGCCAGCTCTGGCACAGCTCTGTTTAGGCAGGGATTTGATCTTTTTGTTTGTTGCTTAATTAATAATATTAATTAATTAATATTTTCTGAATAGGAGAAAAATAGCAATTACTATAAGTATTTAGTTGATAAATAACTTCTGAATATGGCTGAGTAAACATGATCTTGTGTAGGCATTTAGTTTGTAATTTAATTGATACATATCTGATTAGCTATTGTTTTAAAAATATGTATGTTTTAAAATTTTCACCTTTTTTTGAATCAGAAAGAAACTTCATTTTTCAAAGTTCATTTATTTGTGTTGGCAACTTGGAGCGTGTCTCAGAAAATGAAATGTTTTCTTTCTCCATTTTAGTATATGAATTTCTACACTTTACAGAGTAAATAGTAATAGTAAGAGACAAAGAATATGTTGACAATTGATTCATACCAAGAATATACATGTCATTGAGTTAAAATGGGGACAGTGTTCTATGAAATGTGATTAATTGTATTTATTTCCAGGTTCAGATCAGAAGCTGAGGCAGAGTAAAATAATGCAAAGTAGAATATTTAAATAGCAGGACAGGAAAACATTCAGTTGGCCTGCCAGTATTTTCATACAAACATTTATTTACTGATTTGAAATATTGCCTGTTTCTTAAGAACCTTGCTGATAATTTTCTTTCAAGGTTAAGTGGAGTGATAAACATAGGCAGAGGAAATCCATGAAGGTAGAAAATCCCTGAATTCTAGATTAAGGTATTTTCCTCACACTTTATGAATTCTACAGGCTATAAACTCTTTTTGAAAGTACACATTACAGTCCTTCTGGTAGTAAAGATAGCCTTGAAGCTGAAAATCAGTGTATACTATAAGCTGGAGGTAAATTTTCTTTATTCGCTTATTGAAACTTCTTAAACTTATTTTTCAATATATTTGAACATACAGGACAGAATAACAAATATTTAGTAAAAAAAAAAAGCATGGAACAAAAATGGATCATTTATAAATCTTTCAGACTCTTCTCAGGATATAACAATACTTTGGCCATTGTGCTCGTGAGTAAAAAATAAATTCTATTACAGATTTCTACCTGGTGCAATGTACGGTTCATATGGGTTTATTGTAAGGAAAATAAACTGCTCTTCCAAAGAGCAGATAAAGCTTTACTGATTTCTAGATAGCAGTTTTATATCCTATTTCCTCATTTTAAAAGACACAGAGGCGCTTCTTGCAACAGACTGAGTAATAGCCTTGTCCCAGACCTGTCCACGTCTGACTCCTTAAGACATATTACCATATATGTGAAAAAGAGGGATATGAATGTGTGAATAGGTTAAGGATTTTGATACGGGGGGGATTACTTTGGATTATTTGGGTGTGTCCAATGTAGTGAGAAGGATCATTCTAAAAGGAAGGCAGGAAGTCACAGAGAGGAGAAGGCGATGTAACCCAAGAAGCAGATACCAGAGTGATGTGATCTCAAGCCAAGGAAAGCTAGAAGCCTCAAGAAACTGGATGAGGCAAGAAACGGATTCTTTCCTGGAGCATCTAGAAGCGAAGAGCTCTGCCAACCTCTTGTTTTCAGCTGTGTAATGCTCCTTTTGAACTGCAGACCTCTAGAACGGTTAAGATAATGCATTTGTGTTGTTTTAAACCACTTAATTTGTAGTAATACGTACAGCAACAACAGAAAACTAACACACTTCTTTTTTTAAGTGATTAATTAATTTATATCAATGTTTTAAGTAAGTTAAGGTGAAAATCTATAAGTGCAGCTATTTTATGTATTATATATATGCTGAAAATATGTATTATATATATGTTGAAATATATGTACAGTGAAAATATTTATAATCTCTTTGGAACATTATGAGTAGTAAAATCTTTGAAGTTTTTTAATGTTTATTTCCTTGAATGATAAAAGTATTTCATAAAACAGCAGACTTTGTCAAGATAGAACCTATATAGTTTTATTTAAAACCCAATATATACAATTTATTTTTAATGGGTTTAATAAACATTTTCATTGAAACTTGCAACTGATTTGATTTGTCATCTCATAGATTAGAATTATATAGTTATACTAAATCTTAATAAATGAAGTCAAATAGTTTGTTTACAAATATTTCAATTTTGTCTCAATCTTTTTTTTAACTATAGGCATGACTGAACTGGAGGAAAAAAACATAGAAAAAGACTAATAGAAATTATATGAAGATGGTGAATTTCTTAGTGATAAAATATATCAATGTTATCATATGTTAGCCAATATTAAAACATAAAAATAAGATATGGGAAAAATCTTACAATATTGAATTCCAACTTTGCTAAAATTATACAGCAATTCTTTCTACTAAGGTTGATTATGCATTTTATCTTTTGAACAATGACTTCCAGTTAATAAGTATTTTTTAAAAGAATCATGAGTCTTTGTCTATTGGTAATTGCCATAATGAACAGTTAATTTAATAATACACAAATTTTAAAAAAGCATTTTATTATTTCAAATATATTAATGTGGATCCTACTGAGAAAGCCAAAAATTTTCCTTTAAAAGTTTGTTGTTTTTTTTTTTGAGAAACCGAAAGGAAGGTGTTTGAGCCATCTGTGGAGAATCCTGTGTGAAGCTCAAGGTAATTATATTAAAAGAAGTGTTTTAAGACTAGGTGAAAATATGAATTCGTTCAGGGAAGAAGAAACAATAAATGACCAATAATCACATGAAAAAAATAGCTAACAGCCTTATTAATAATGAACAAAATAATTAAAAATATTTTAATATATCAAAATGTGTTGCTTATCAAAATGGGAATTATTTTTAACATGATAATGAGCAAATTTATTATACACTTATGAGAGTGTACAGGCGGAAGTTCAAACTGGTACAAACTTTCTTGGGGGTAAATTGGCACTACTTTGTGTCCCTAGTTCCTGGCAGATATTTACTTTGATATTTACCAAAAATGAAGTGAACATGCAACAATCCTGCCATCTGAATAGGGCAAGGAAATTCTGGGAAGATTCTTTAAGCCAAATATAACTATAGTCAGTTTCTATGAAGATCGTATGAACAGTTCAGTAGTGATCTTTCTCAACTACTGTATGAAATTATTTGTAAAGATGATGTTGAGGAAGATAGTGACAAGCAGATTTGTTCTGTATTGTAACCAGAGGACCAACACAAAAAGGGGGTAAGAATAGGACACAATATTTGTAAAGAAACGAAGGTAATGGAGAGCATGAGGCCTTTAATAATAATCATAAAATCCCATTGGTATTACCATGTGGTATATTAAAATTATTTGTTTTCCACTAACATGAAAGACAAATCACGTCTTTTAAGTAGCTGGATTTCCTGTACCCCCTGCCACGCTGTGTATACCATGGATCCTTTGAAGTGTTCACTCCCCTCCATGTTGGAGTAAGTCATTAGTATTTGTGAGAGAGAGAGGTGAAAAATTTGTGGGGGAGGAAGTATTAGGAAGCACATTTTTTATTTATTAAAATATTGAACCAGAAGATCTAAATTTCATGAAATATTTTAAACTCTTAAGATACAGAGTGTTAGAAAAGCCCCATTCATTTCAGTGGTCTTACTTTTATTTGAAAGCTATAATCTTTATTTTTTTAGTTTAAGAATTTAGCACATTCGTTCATTTTCTGCAGGATCTGTCTATGAGGGTAAGATTTAGGGGACTCAGGCATTGCATATGATTCAAAAGGTGATGGAAGCACAGCAATCTCAGAAAACTTTCTAAATGACTTATGTCAATTGCATGAACAATGTTGCAATTAATGCTAGCACTACCTGAAACAGAACAAACCAAAAAAACCTGGTTCTCAAGTAAACTAGAAGCCCAGGTTCTTTGTGTGTGTGTGTGTGTGTGTGTGTGTGTGTGTGCGTGTGTGTGCAAACAATATCCTATTACCTTACCCAGATCACCAGTATCAGTCATTTTTCTTATTCAGCTTTAACATTGCATTGACTTCCTATTGCTGTATAACAAATGATCACAAACCTAATGACTTATACAAATTTGTTAGTTCAGTTTCCGTGGGTCTCCCGTCTAGGCTTGGGTTCACTGGGTCCTCTGTTGAGTGTCTCACAAGGCTGAAATTAAGTTGTTGTTTGGATATCCTTCCTTTCTAGAGGTTGGATTCTTTTTCCTGCTCACGTGGTTGTTGGTAGAATTCATCTCCCTGAAGCCACATGCTGGTTAGTTACCTCCACTCTTCTGATGGCTGTCGCCCAGGTGCTTGCCACACAGTTCCCTCCAATCTTGTGATTCAAGGGCTCACTTGATTAGATCAGGCACAACCAGAAAATCTCCCTTTTGACTGACTCAAAATTAATTGACAAGTAGCCTAATTATGAGAGGAATATCTTATCATATTCACAGGCTCTGCCTGCACCCATGTAGTGGGATCATACAGGATGTGTGTTTGCGGGGGGTGCTTATCTTGAGACTATTTGAGCGCCTGCACTCACTCTCTCTCTCTATATATATTTTTTCCTCAATAATTCAATCATTTAGAGGTAAGTTGGAGATATTTCATTTTACCTCTGAAAGGCAGTATTTTCTAAAGCTGATTTAGTTTTTAAAATTTATTCTTCCTTTAATTAGGCACAAATAATATTTTGACCATTCATCACTAATTGAATTTTTTTTTTTGCTACTGTGAGCATGCTGAGTAAGAATGTTTCTTCTACAGGGGCACCTGGGTGGCACAGCGGTTAAGCGTCTGCCTTCGGCTCAGGGCGTGATCCCAGCGTTGTGGGATCGAGCCCCACATCAGGCTCCTCTGCTATGAGCCTGCTTCTTCCTCTCCTGCTCCCCCTGCTTGTGTTCCCTCTCTCGCTGGCTGTCTCTATCTCTGTCGAATAAATAAATAAAATCTTTAAAAAAAAAAGAATGTTTCTTCTACAGACAATTGTATTAATTTAAAAAAATCTGTATCTCAAAATCCTCCCTTAGGTCCTGTTACTGTTCCCCAGATGACTTGGAGTGAGGATGCTGCTCCTTTTCTGCACCTGTGACAGATTGCTGTTATCCCTACATTTGTTATTATCCCTAAATTTTTACCACCAAGTCCTGAAAAACATGGCTTTCTGCAAACTGAAATCTCTTCTCCTAGCCATCGTGCCGCACCTACATTGCTGCCTGCCCAGGACATACACACAGCCAATTTTAAGAGCTAATGATAAATTATTTCCTGCGTGTTTGCAACCGTATACACTTGTCCTATCAGTATATTAGTTCTTCCTGCTCTGTAATCCCAGCGACACATTTGCAAATCTGTTAACTATAAAATATTTTTCACTGCAGTTTTAATACGCATTTCCTGATGTTGGTCATCATACCTTACATTTATTGTTCATCTGTGCTTTCTTTTGAGTAAAATGTCTTTTCATAGGATTTCTTTTGTTTTCCACTAGATTGATTCTTTTTATGTTGCTGATTTGCAAAAATGTGTGTATATTCTCCACACTAATACTTTTCTGTTGTATCTGCTGAAATGCTGCCTCTTGGTTTTTCACTTACTTTTCACTTACTTTCACTTACTTCACAACAGAATTTTATAATTGTATTATAATTTAGTTTTTTTTAATTTTTCCATGACATTTTGCCTATCTTATTTATAAAATAATAATCTTTTCTTTCTTCAGAATCATGAATATATTTCCTACAGTGTTTAAAGCATTTTGAACATTTGCATTTCACATTTCAGCTCAAAATTTATGTGAAAATATAAGTACTTGCAAAATAATTTATAATTTTCCTTTTTGCTCTTTTTAATTAGGGAAACACCTTGATTAGGAAAGTGTTATAGTACTTTTTTAAAAAAATGTTTTATTTGAGTACAGTTGACACACAAGTCTATGTTAGTTTGAGGTATACAACATAGAGATCCAACAACGCTATAGGTTATGCTATGCTCACCGCAAGTGTAGCTACTGTGTGTCACCATGCAACCCTCTTACAATACCATTAACTATATTCCTTATAAATTGTATAGCCTTTTATTCCTGTGACTTATTCATTCCATGACTGGAAGCCTGTATCTCTCACTCCCCTTCACCTATTTGCCCATCCCCCACCCATCTCCCCTCTGGTAACCATCAGTTTATTCTCTGTATTTACAGGTATGATTCTGGTTTTCGTTTATTTTTTTTGTTTTGTTTTTGTTTTTTATCTAAGTGAAATCATATGGTATTTGTCCTTCTCTGTCTCACTTATTTCACTTAGCATATTACTCTCTAAGTCCATCCATGTTGTCCCAAATGGCAAGATCTTACTCATTTTAAGGCTGAGTTATATGTGTGTGTGTGTGTGTGTGTTAATTACCACATTTTCTATATCCATTACCACATCTTCTATATCCATTCTATATCCAAGAAGTTACCACATCTTCTATATCCATTCTATATCCAAGAAGTTACCACATCTATATCCATTCGTCTATCAGTGCACACTTGGGCTGCTTCTATATCATGGCTATTGTAAATAGCGCTGCAATAAATATGGGGCGCATGCATCTTTTTGAGTTAGTGTTTCTTTTAATACCCTTCTTTGCTACTGATCATAAATACTGCCTTGTTATATATCAAGTTTTCATATATGTCTGAATTTATCTCTGACTTCCCTATTCACTTCTTTTGATCTATGTGATAATCCATATGCCACTGAGAAGCCACTGCTCGCTCACGTCAGACTGCCAGCAGCAGAGACCAGTGTTAGTGCCCGATATGGCACTACTCACTGAGGACACCAATCAGAAAAGAACTGGCTATTTGATTATGCTGCAGTCTTTCTACACAATTTCCCTTCTCACTCTCACTTTTCACAGGTGTCAGACCTGTATGACAATTTGAAAACTCCTCTTAATCACTTCTTCTCTAAGCCTTTTATATTTCACAGGTGTTTTCTCAAATGAAACCCTTGCTAGATCTAATCTAGTCTTGATGTTGTTAGCTTCTCAGATGTCATGAACTGAAACTTATGTTCTTTCTGAGAGAATTTGCTTGTATTTCTCCCAAGTATCTGAAATCTCTACCATTGGGACAATCATTTTAGACTAAATTCTCAGCTTGGATTATAAATTTTAGGTAATGGAAACAATCTCAGTTCTAATTATTTCGTTTTCATCTAAGAGACAATAGCTGTAGAAACAAGTTTTCATACTGTCTCCCTTTGGGATATTTTTTTCTTCTTCTTCGCCCTTCCACAGAGGATTTGCATTTAGGCAGCCCCAGTTTTATGCAGAAGTCTTCTTTCTGACTTTTCACCTTGTATAAGATCTTTTCTCTGTCCTTTGTCACCTCATTAATCTATTAAAAAGTTATGCATCAAATTTTGCTTCCGGTCAATAAGGGATAATGGGACTGTATTGTATGCTTTGATACATATTAAAATTCTAGGAAATAAGAACTAATCTATAGAGGCAGACGGCATACCCGTGGTTGCCTGGGATATGGGGAGCGATGTAAGGAAGGGACTAAAACAGGGTCACAGGGAAACTTTTGGGCAGATAGGTAAGTCCATTTTCTTAAATGTGGTGAGTTTTTTGTGATGTATACATTTTTCAAAAGTTATCAGATCATATACTTTAAATATGTACAATTTATTGAATGCCAGTTATAACTCAGTTAAACTGTTTAAGAAAAACTGGGTCTGGCTCCTGAGAGAATTTCTCGCCTTACAGTTTTTAAATTAAAGATATTTTAAAAAATATTTAGCCATGGGCCACCTGGGTGGCACAGTCAGTTAAGCGACAGACTCTTGATTTGGCTCAGGTTGTGGTCTCAGGGGTCATGGGATCGAGCCCTGCCTTGGGCTCCGCTCTCTCAGCTGAATGCTGGGAGTCTGCGTGAGACTCTCCCTCTCCCTCTGCCCCACCCCAGGCATGCGTGTGCGTGCCTCTCTCACTCTCTCTCTAAAATAAATATATAAATCTTAAAAAATCTTAAAAAATGTTTAGCCGTTAATTTAATTGCTTTTTGAAGATGCCATTTTTTAAGATTTCCAGTCTGTCATACAGCCGGAAATGGAAGTCTCTTCCTAGATTTTTTCCCACACAATCTCGGCCATGAGCTATTGAAGAAATATTGCTTTCTAAAACCAAAATATAAGAACACAGTTATATCTGTGAAATCTCCCTAGTTTTGTTCCATAACAAAAAAGTACAGCTATAATTTTGAAATCTTTGTTATTTTATTTTTTTTGAATCACAACTCATTAACTAAACTTTTCACCCTTTTGGAAACTGCCTGTATACCAGACATTCCCTCTACAACTGTATCTTATTCATTAGAAAAATACTAAACAGGGGGAAAATACGGCGAAGGCCTGTGTAACTCCACCAAGTATTACTCTGAGTTGAAATTGAATCATCAGAATGTTTGTTCAGTTTAATTTTAACTTGTCTAGCACACTATTGCCCTGTTCTGTTTAGAAATTAACTAATCAATGTCATTATTTTGATATACAAATTTATTCATTCTTTTAAAAACTGAGGGGATTCAATTACTACTTAAATAACTTCTAGTGTGCCCTAAATGCATTTATTTAATAAAAAGTTCTAGAATTTTGGAAATTTTAGATGCTGAGCCAGTTTTCCAAATTCATAAATATTTTCTTCCTCCACTAATCTATATATGTCTTGTTCAAGATAAGATAAACACTTACCACCGTAAAGCTCTTTGCCTAGAACAAAATTAACCAAATCCACTATGTGTTCCCTGGGGGTTAACTCATTGCCCCAGGTTTCAATTTCACGACTTCTTGAAAACTATCCAGTAACCCTTAATGCCAGTCACTTGTCCTTTGAAAAGCGCTGTTCTCTTAGTCCAAACTCTTAGTCCCTTCTGTACACTGAATATGATATGAGATTTTCAATTCAAAATTAATATTTGGGGACACCTGTCTCAGTCAGTAGAGCATGCAACTTTTGATCTCAGGGTCCTGAGTTCAAGCCCTATATTGGGCATGAAGCCCACTTAAATACATACGTAAATAAATACATAGAATAAAAATTAATATTTGTTTCTCTCAAGTTTGGTTTGATTTTTTTTTTTTAATTTACCTTATAGAACATATCAGGCTACAGATTTGACTATGTCTCTTTATTCCAATGGATATTTTGATGTGAAAACCTGATCAGGGGTGCCTGGGTGCCTCGGTCGGTTAAGTATCTGTCTTCGGCTCAGATCATGATCTCAGGGTCCTGTGATTAAGTCCCCCATCTCACTCCCTGCTCAGCGGGGAACTGCTTCTCCCTCTCCCTCTGCCCCACCCCCTCTGCCCCAGCTCCGTCTCTTGCTTTCTCTCTCTCTCAAAGAAATAATTGGTAGAGGAGAGCAGATTATTCCCCATAACAGGAGTGGGCCTCATCTAATCAGTTGAGAGTCTGAATCGAACAAAAGCCCCTCCCCTCCCCCAAGTAAGAGAGAATTCTCCAGCAGACTCTATTCAGACATCTGCAACACTGGCTTTTCCTACTAATGGCTTTCCAACTGGAACAGTTCCTCCTGGGTCTGCAACCTGTCCAGCCCACCTGGCAGATTGGACTTGCCAGCGTCCATATGTGTGTGAGCCAATTTCTTATTTTTATATATGTATATATATAAGATACATACTAAGGATATGTATTTATATTGTATATAATATATATTATATGCATTATATTTATCTATAAATATATTTTATATAATATAATTTATTATATAAATGCATGTCATAATATATAATATATATGTACATATTTTATTTTGGGTCTGTTTTGTTGGAGAACACTGATTAATGCAAGGGGATATTACCAAAATATGGACACAGATACAGAAAATACTTCAGGCTTTTCATCACTTGGGATAATTTATTTTATCACACACCTAATTTAAATTTCCTGAGTAGAATTTTTATTTTTATTTGTCCAGGCTTCCTCTTCATTATGTTTTTTTCTCTAGATTGAGAATATGGATTTTAATGATTTTAAAACCTTTATTTATACGAAGACTCACATTCCATGAGTTATAAGTTATGGAATTTGTGTTATAGCATTTTTGTGCTTCCTGTCTGAAGAGATTTATTGAATAAAATAAACCATCTAGAAAATAACATACAGAGTCTTTTGTTATTTTATAAAAACTATTTTAATGCTCAGCCCCAAGCGGAGATGGTATCTGCATTTAATAACAGCTACTTCAAAGATATGCAGAAATACATTTGCATATGCTATGACTAGAAGAATTTATGTGCTTAGTTCACGGATATTAAAATTAATTGTAAAATGCCACTAAGGGAATTTGTCTTTTGATGTTCTCTGTAGGGGAAAATTTACGTTTTGAGATTAAACATTAAAAATGAAAAAAACAGAAAGAATGTATATTTTCATCCTATGATTAGTGGGTAGGGCACAGATACATCTCAACACATTATTAATTGAGTGTTTTCAAAGATCTGTGTTTAGAATATGTTAGAGGAATGTATTCCCAGTACCTTATGAAGAACTGAATTTCTCTTCTTAATAAATAATGCCACGTAGCTTCCTTTTGCTCTGAAAGAAATTATATCAGATCAGGTATGTGAGTGTTATGGAGATATTTACTGGTAATTTATCATTTAAAGGTTACAAAAGACTTTTAATTAGGAAGTATATAATAAGAAACTTAATGGAGATGCCTAGGGAATTTTATTTCATGTAAAAAGATTTTTTTCCATATTAATAGGAGTAAAAATCTGAGACAAGTTGACCTCCTGCCCTAGAATCATCCCATGCTTTTTCATAATTAAGTTTCCAAGTAATTTCATGGCCCTTAAGTAACACAATCCTCTGGGTTCTTAGTTCATGTGTCATTTTCTCTGCTCAATGTTTCCGGAGAATTCTTCAGTCTCACTGGACAGGACTTGATAATGTCCCAGCAAAGTACCACTACTACTGGTCTCTTGAAGTGCAGCCGACTCAACTCATGGTGCTAAGATAGCTGCACCGAAGTGTGTCGATAGAACAGAGATAGCTACTTTGTTGCCTAGTAGTTACCTTAATAAAAAGGAAAATAAATAATAGAACATTTGAGATGGTGTTTACGAGATGCAAAATCATCTAGTTGAGAGTTGGGAGGTATAGCTAATGTTTGAGCGAATATAGGTGCACAGCTGCTTGATTTTAAGAGCCAGCTACAGTCCTCTTGGGTTTCATCATGAAGGCATAAATATTCACAGGGAAGGGAGAAAATGAAGATTTTAGAAAGCAAGAGGAAGGGAGGGAGGGAGAAAGAGAAGAGGAAGAGGACGTAGTGCACACATGCAACGCAGTAGTCTGACACAGAGAGTGGGTATTCTGATAGAAGTGTCTGGTCCTTTGCTACCAATCAGATTAAATATTTGACTCATGCCAATAAGAATAAATATAACTTTAGTTTTGCTGCGGTCTTAATTGAGCCCTCTGATATGAGAACATGTTACATCAACTTTCATCGGAAAAAGGACAGTAAAAAATTGTCAAGGATTGTCTCTGACAGTTCATAAACTGTTTCAAAGTCCTTTTATACTTATCTTGCTAATAGATATCAGGGGTGGGGAATTAATTTCCTAATCCAATCACTTAGACTGCTACTCTAGGGTCTCCATATATATTCAAAAATCTATCCTAACATGAAATACATGAAATAAATTATGTCTGGGGAGCACCAATTGATATGTCATCTTCAGGTGGGCACTCCGCTCCTCTCCCACTAAAGGTCTTCTCTGGTAAGTTTTTTGGGAAGTGGGATGGATTCTTGGAAATATTAGTAAGATCCCCCTTATCTCCTTCCTCTAACCTAAAGTCCATCTACTCATGGAAGAGAAGATAGGAATCAGACCCTAGAAAGGGAATACTTACTACAACGGAGAAAAGGAGATGGACGAAAGCTCACCGTATGTGGATTCAGAAAGATAAAAGGTAGTTAAAACATTGAACTGGGCCAGCTTGACCTGTAAACCCTTTAATTACTGAGGAGACAGAAGACAGTGGGGGTGGGAAGGGAAATAAGGATAAGATGGAGTACAGGTTGGAGAGAAGCAAGTCATACAGAAAAGATAAATTCTGGAGGGTTGGATACACAACTGCCCCTCTAACGACTACCATTCTCAGTCTCCTTTGCAACAATGTGGAGCTACACTATTATATTTTTCCCAGCGAAAGGTGAATGGAATTCATCTGAACGATTCTCAGGTAATCTGCTATGATGGGCTGTTTTTGAAATTGCTTAGACCATCATTCCCAACTGATTAACCAAACACTAAGTGCTACTGCGAAGAGACATCTCAGATATAAATAAAGTCCCCAATCTATTGACCCTATGCAAAGGAGATTATTCTGAATCATTTGTATGGGTCTGAATTAATCATCTGGAAGGCCTTGAAGCAGAGCTGAGTCCTCCCATATGTGTGTTTGTGAGAGAGAGGCATGAGAGAGAGAGATGAGAGAGAAAGGAAGGAGGAGGAGGAGGAAGAGTAGGAGGACCTTTTATGACCTTTTACATGTTCTGTGTTGGTTTAATAATAAACAAAAGTGAACCACAAAATAGAACAAAAACAATGAACAGAATGTAAGCTGTTATCGTTATCAGTGATAGTTTATGCAACAACTTCTTCTGGCTCGTCTGCTAAGCTGTAAGTCCCTAGCAGGAGAGGGAGAGTGGATTTTGTCTCATTCATGGTCATAGTACAGATCTTGGTTCAGTATTTGTCACACTGTATGTCACATGAAATATTTATTAAATAAATTGCAAATTAATATTGCTATACACTTCACCTTCTTTCCAATAGTTTACTGCTTATTTCTATATGATGCCTAATTGATTTATCAAGTTCACTATCTCCCCACATTGACTTATTATCAATACCCAAACTTCTGTCTCTTCTTTATGATTTGTTATCCTGTTAAATGTAACATAGAACTCATAGAACACAAGAGTCCTCTCTCCCACCAGCCTAGAGACCTTCTTCATTTAATCGCTAATTTCGTCAACTGAGCTTCAGCTGAAGGAATATCTATCATCTATCTATCTATCTATCTATCTATCTATCTATCTATCTATCTATCATCTATCTATCTATCTATCATCTATCTATCTATCTATCTATCATCTATCTATCTATCATCTATCTATCTCTCATTTCATCTAGTTCACTGTGAAATTCATACTGAGTATATTAATGGCCTATTGGCAGGGAAGCTAATAAGCATCAGAATTGCTCTCTTCCTAGGGAGTGTTAAATGTTTAGCACTGTAAATCATTTGCACTTCTTTCTATTATTCTTGCTCTTTAGGAAAGGAACAAACAAAACAAAAACCTGATATCTTAAATCCTTACATAAGGGACTATCCCTTATAAGGAACCTTGGTTAAAGTTGAATCTAACAACAATACTTGCTACTGCCTCTTCCAAATTCCCATTAAAATCCTTACAAAAACACAAAAATTTAAAAACTCAGAATGCAACCCAAAACTAGATATGAAATTCAACCTATTAATAAAATTCAGGAAACATTTCTACTAATGATAACTATGATGGTATGGATTTCAAAAATCAACGAATAACCATAAAAATATCAATCATATAAGCATACAATAAGGACAAAAAGTAGCATTTCTGTTTCTTGAAAAATAGTAAATGGATCTACTTCTCCCTCATGTCTGGTCTTTGGCTCAAAATAATAAAAAGCAGAAATGAATATTTAAAAAATGGATGGCATTCCTATAGTGTGTAAACTGCATTTTGAGTAACCCACAGTGCTTTGTCCTCACACCACCATCACTGCCCCATTGGTATCTCTGAATAATCACCGGGAAATGGTAAGTCACCAAACGCTCCTGCACAAGACAGCACAGTGGATGAAAGAGTGTTGGGTGAAGTGGCCTGAGAGTAAGTCACTCCTTCAAAGGTTTGATACCCGTAGTTATATGCTATTAATTGGGACAGAGGTCAGAGAATTCCAAACAAAGTGGTATTGTACACTTGAAGCTATCCTTTTTCTTATTTTTTTCTCTGATTAGTTTCAGAGAGTCAATGAATGGTGGTGGGAGTGGAGAAAGGTATAAAAATAGTAGCCAACACTTTTGTAAAAATTCCTATGTAAGAAGTGTTCTTCTAAACACTTTATGCACGGTAGCTTAGTTAACTTTCATAACAACCAATAAAGTAAGCGTTATATTATTTTCATTTTTAATGAGGAGATTGAGTCACCAAAGTTTTAAGTAACTTGTCCAAGTTCAACTAGTAAATGGACTCAAGCTCCGGTTTCCAAATCCATGCTCTTAACAACTACACTAGGATAATATTGGTGCAAGAACACTCATTCGATACTAGAAATCAAGCTGGGAATGGTGTGCTTCAACAGGTTTATAATCTGTGTACATGAAGGAGATTTGATTGAGACTCACCTGGAAAAGGACTCAGAACAAGTCCAGTACACATTCCTCTTTTGTTAATAAGCCGAGCATTATGAGAGAAAAACAAACACCATGGAGACGATATACATTGAGAAGAAAAAATGCTACTAAAATATTATGTGTGAAGTGGATAGCTGAAAACAGACTAAAAATACCAATAGTATGGCAGTGTAAAGATGAGTAAACAAGGTAGAAAATGGAGTGATTAGTTTGGAGATAAAACTGATTTCTTACAGATTACTTAAGAATGAATAAAAATAACCAGTAAGAAGCTAGTGCACTTGGAGGAAAAAAATCTGAGCTGAGAATTCTATGTGTTCCTGTGGAAACAGAAAATTTGGAATGGGAGCCATAGTCAAACACATGATTGAAGAAAACCACAGTGAAATGAACAGCCTCGAAGTATGGAGACTAAAAAGACTGCAGCTCACAGAAAAACTATTAAAAGATGCCCTTTCCAATCTGTCCTAATGCAGAAAATTTGCTAAATAGATAAAAGCATAAAAAAACCTGTGGAAGTACTACCCAATGAAAACTGGTTTAATACATTACATATTTTAGATATACATATCTATGTATATCTATGTATATGTATATCTACATATACATATAATTTATACATATAAATTTATACATATATGCATAATGCACAGTATACCCGTTTGCATTTGATTAAGTGATTTATGAGAAAGATAAATGGCGTGTTTATGTTCTGACAGTAGGAGTACAGAAAAAATATTTTTATGAGGTCCAGCACTATAGAGAAGTATATAGAAATTGATTACATATTGATATACATATAATTTATCATTCCCTATTCATTGACTCTCAGCCTGGATTTTTTACGTAAATAATTTAAAATATGTTCCTGTCTACTAAATATTCATTATGAAAATAATTTTTAAATTGTTAGAGTATTATTTATTATTATTTATTTGATGGATCCTCAAATTTTCTTTAATAGACACAAGGGAATAGTAGATATTCTTGCAGTTACATTTTGGCATATATCCATTAGTCTATCCTTAAAATAAATTGAAATTAATTGTTCATATTGTGTGTGCATTTGTAGGGCTTTTGATATTAATCCTGCATATATTTACATGGATCAATTTTTAACAAAAAGATTGTCTTAGCATCCCCTTTTCGTGTGAAATATAAATATAGATGTGTAAAAGAAGTCAAAACGTAAGTACTAGTTTTTGTTGCTTTTTTGTTCTGTTGCTTAAAGACAAAGTATTAGAATGCAGGTTGAGAATAAATGTTTATGTTTATTTTAATGTTATAAGTTCTCTAATAATTGGTATAATCAATTTCTATATACTTCTCTATAGTGCTGGACCTCATAAATATATTTTTTCTGTACTCCTACTGTCAGACCATAAACATGCCATTTATCTTTCTCATAAATCACTTAATCAAATGCAAAAGTGTATTACTGTGCATTATGCATTCAGGAAATTTTTCTAATACATTTGTATAAATCCTGAAACCATTAATAAATCTGATATATGATTGCTGTCTAGGCGCTATTGGTGTAAATAGCACTTGTATATTTTAAAGGGAGCTGGAAGCACATATTCATTTATAAAGCTAGGTTTCTAGAATAGAATATTTAGCAAGTAAAGCATTAGACAATTTTTATATTCTGTGATTTGAATACATTAAGATATACATTTCTTTTCTTGTAACCACATATTAGGTTGTAAAAAAAAAAAAAAATCAGAGCATGTATTCTCTGTCATTCCAGAAGGCAGGAATAGAATAAAGAAGATAAAAAAAATGGGGCACTGGGGAGGCTCAGTCGGTTAAGTGGTTAAGTGTCTGCCTTCGGCTCAAGTCATGGCTCCCTGCTCAGCGGAGAGCCTGCTTCTCTCTCCCCCTGTTCTTGTGCTCTCGCTTGCTCTCTCCATCTCTCAAATAAGTAAATAAAATCTTTTAAAAAAAGAATATAAAAAATGTATGGAAAATATGCTGGCTCATGATAAAACAACAGCAACACTTTCATTGCCCCTGACACCACTGAGCCTATGTGCCTCTTCAGCTCTGCTTTATCCAACATTTTCTCAAACTTCTCCAGAATTAATGTCCCTGAAGTTTGCTCTCATTATGCCATTTTTTATGCTCAGAAATTTCAATAGCTCCTCAATAACCAACAAACATCTTAGACCGGCTTTCCAGGTTCTCTGTAATCTGACTGCAGTCCGCATAGCATACCTTATCCTCTCTCAGTCATCTTTCTTGAAACTGGAACACTTTTATTGTTCATGATCTGAGCTTTTATTTTCTGTCAGCTTTTGTCCATTTTATTCTCTTATTGTGATTTTTTTATCCTACCTCTAACTCTAACTAATCTTCTTCCTTTGAGATTGCCAGAGTATCATAGTGCGGAAGTGTTGGGCAGAAGTGGACTTGGGTTTTAATTCTGGATCCTAACTCACACTCACTCACTGTGTGGCTTTGACTCGGCCTTCGACATTCCAAGCTCTGACTTCTTCATGAGTGCTATGTAGAGGATGACACTCTCTGCCTCCCTTGAACACTTTTCACTCTTCCAGGGACAATGTCTGGTAGAGAGAAATGACTCAAGAAATGTTATTTACTTCATCTAGGTATTTTATCAAATTTATCAGTTTTAATTTGCATTATGCTTATGTGCATACAAGCATTATTTTTTGTCCTCCTCTGGACTATGAATTACTGATGTCGCCAATTGTGATGCATTTCTCACCATTTTGCCCATGGTAAACTAGATTAAATACTAACTTGAATAAAATAACCACTGAATGCCTTAGAGTTGCCTAATAAAGGACACTTTATGAGAGAAACTAAAAGTGTTCAATGAGTGAGTAGACAATTCACACAGTGGAAAGATGTGTAGGGTTACAAAGTACGGGAAAGACAGTCCAAGATGACTCTCAGGCACGGCCTAATTCTAAGACACTTAGGTAAATGTAGAAAACTAACTACGGTTAAACAAAATAGAGCAGAAAATTATTGCATGGCTATTCAGTTATTATGAGAGCACAATGGTAATTTAGATGAGGTGAGGGAGTTAGAGGTAAGGAGAAGTCATGAGTTTGGTGTAACTGTATTAAGAAAACACCATTTTCAAACATGATGCTTGCTTAATAATGCCTCCTGACAAACCATGGCGGTCATTAGAATAAACTGGGAATCCTGAAATTCAGTTTTGGCATAAACTAGCTGGGTGATTTTGAGAATATCCCTTACTTCTCAGGATCTGTTTTCTTATCTGTGAAATTTCTGCTTATACCACTATGTTCTAATTTTAGAACCTAAAGTTTGTAAGAGCTGTGAGAAAACTCCAAGGTCTTTAGTATACAGACTGTTAAGTAGATTTTTAAAAATTGTATTTTTAAAGAATTGTAGAAATTTAGAAACACATAAATATTCAGCAAAAGATGTGGCCAAATTCCTGACAAGCAAACTCTGGTGTGTTTTCTCATCAACCTAAATTAAACTGCAATTGTACCCCAAACAGCCTTATATGTCTGTGGGCTCCTGCCAACATGCAGTTGGATCTCTCTTCTGCAGCTGTCTCTGATGCTCCGAAAAGACAAGTGAATACTGTTGTCAAATTAAAAGTGTAGAAAATGGCATCATTAAACCAGAACGAATAAATTACGATAGCCCTTTAAGAGCATCTTTAACAAATGAACACAGACAACAGCTAAAGTCTACACTTACCATTTTGAACAAGTACAACTTCAAAAATTTTAAAAAAGGTTATTTTAGTTCAATAACGAATAATTTTATTTTAGTTCTATACATCAGCTTTGCCATTGTCAGGCAGTCTTTTTTTTTTTTTAAGATTTTATTTATTTATTTGACAGAGATAGAGACAGCCAGCGAGAGAGGGAACACAAGCAGGGGGAGTGGGAGAGGAAGAAGCAGGCTCATAGAGGAGGAGCCTGATGTGGGGCTCGATCCCATAACGCCGGGATCACGCCCTGAGCCGAAGGCAGACGCTTAACCGCTGTGCTACCCAGGCATCCCCAGGCAGGCCTTTTATTAAGACACATTTTGAAAATTAAGATTAATGAAAATATGCCTGACTACGAAGTTGGGAAATCTGGAATTTTAGTTTGAGGGTCTGTGTTACACAAACTTACCAGGTCTTGATTTCTTTATGTGTAAATTAAGACTAGATTATATCCAAGATTCTTGAAAGTTCTATGATTCTCTAGTTCAGTAAATACTCTATTTGTATTGGATGTATATGCCAAAATACTTTTTAAACCTTGCATGCATTACAAAAAGGTGTATATTATTATTTTCATATAATGTAAATTAGTTGAGGTTAATTTGAATTATTAATGGAAACAGCTTGGTAAATACAGACAAGTGAAATATATCAAGGAAGTGGAGTCAGAAACTGAAGCAGGTGAAACTTGCTCGTTCGCTGCGGGTGTTAGACAGGAGCAGAGCGGGTATTATTTACTTCAGGGCTGGAGTCACGGGAACAAATTAAGCATTTTTATGTTTGTCACAAGTGTATTTGAACTGTATATTCACCTCAGATATTTAAACGGAGACTTGGCAATAGCAGCGATCGTTAATAGCAAGAGTATGGAAACTGGCAGCGACAATTTAGCAGGTAGGCGCCAGTACAAAGAAGCACATAATTGGCACTTAGCATTCAAATGAACAGGCACATGAACTGTGCCTTTCAAAAAAAGCTGGTAGGTTGTCTGTCACACCTCAGACTACTTCTGAATGTTGTGTTTAGAGGAAAGAGGAAAGAACAGGGTGGCGGTGGTCAGAGTAGGCAGCAGAAGTAGGTTTTTTTTTTATTTTTTACTTGGAATGATGAATAAACAGGTAGCAAAGTTGGACTCCCGGCCTGTGGTGCAGGTGCTAATTATTTTTTCCGTGGCAACAACAGAGGTCAAGGAATAGAGCCTGATTTATAGCCTAGCGGGGCTTCTACTGACCAGGCGTAAGTAACTCCAGATGCCAAGTGTGGCGGGGGCATTGGAGGGGCTCCACAATAAATAGCTGGGATACATTTTGAGATGAAAATTGTTGCACCTCTGTCCTATTACTCTTTCTGCTAAGTAAGGATTATTCTGAGTTATAGAATGTGGATTTGTGCTGACATGGGCTTTAAAACTTGTACTGAATTTCAGTATAGCCTGACCAAATTTATTTGTCTTCTTTCCACCCAACCCCCACCCAAGTATCTCACAGTTTAGGTCACGTAATGATAAACAGCTCTTGTACTAAAGTAAGTCTGTAAGAAACGAAGCAATTATACATGCAAAAGAATGCAACTTGACCACTCTCTCACACCATACACAAAGATAAACTCCAAATGGATGAAAGATCTCGATGTGAGACAGGAATCCATCAAAATCCTAGAGGAGAGCATAGGCAGCAACCTCTACGACATCGGCCACAGCAACCTTTTCCATGACACATCTCCAAAGGCAAGAGAAACAAAAGATAAAATGAACTTGTGGGACTTCATCAAGATAAAAAGCTTCCGCACAGCCTAGGAAACAGTCAAAAAAACTAAGAGGCAGCCCACAGAATGGGAGAATATATTTGCAAATGATACTACAGATAAAAGACTGGTATACAAGATCTACAAAGAACTTCGCAAACTCAATAAATGAGAAACAAATAAACAAATCATAAAATGGGCAGAAGATATGAATAGACACTTTTCCAGTGATGACATACAAATGGTTAACAGACAGATGAAAAAATGTTCAAAATCATTAGCCATCAGGGAAATTCAAATCAAAACCACACTAAGATACCACCTTATGCCAGTTAGAATGGCAAAACTTGACAAGGCAAGAAACAACAATTGCTGGAGAGGATGTGGAGAAAGGGGATCCCTCCTACATTGTTGGTGGGAATGCAAGTTGGTACAGCCACTCTGGAAAACAGTGTGGAGGTCCCTTCAAACGTAAAATTTAAGCTACCCTATGACCCAGCCATTGCACTACTGGGTATTTACCCCAAAGATACAGACATAGTGAAGAGAAGGGCCATATGCACCCCAATGTTCATAGCAGCATTGTCCACCATAGCTAAATCATGGAAGGAGCCGAGATGCCTTTCAACAGATGACTGGATTAAGAAGTTGTGGTCCATATATACAATGGAATATTATTCAGCTATCAAAAAGAACAATTTCTCAACATTTGCTGCAACATGGACGGCACTGGAGGAGATAATGCTAAGTGAAATAAGTCAAACAGAGAAAGACAATTATCATATGGTTTCTCTCATCTATGGAACATAAGAAGTAGGAAGATTGGTAGGAGAAGAAAGGGATAAAGAAAGGGGGGGTCATCAAAGGGGGGAGTGAAGCATGAGAGATTATGTACTCTGAGAAACAAACTGAGGGCTTCAGAGGGGAGGGGGGTGGGGGAATGGGATAGGTTGGTGATGGGTAGTAAGGAGGGCACGTATTGCATGGTGCACTGGGTGTTATACACAACTAATGAATCATCGGACTTTACAACAAAAACCAGGGATGTACTGTATGGTGACTAATATAATAAAAAAATATTTAAAAAAAAGAAATGAAGCAATTATAATTTGCATCCTTCTTCTAAGAAAAATAAATATTTTTTAAAAATCCAAAAATGTGTTTTAGAATTTTCTTCCTCATTTGGCTCAGTTATTGAATTAGTACTTGAAATGGAAGATTTGACTTTTATGCTGTCTACTAAATGAGGTCAGTAGGAGCCCTTTTCCCTGGCTTCTGCCTTCAGGTTAATCTAGTTTATATGATCCTGAAATTTTTGTTTGTTAGTCATCCTCCATAGGCCCTGAAATCCTGATGGCAAGTAATTTATCTCAATTTTAAGTGTTAAATGAATAGATTAATACATGGATTTCTTGATTGGTGAATGTGCTTATCCCTACTATCTTGACAATGAATGATAGCAGAGGGCTTCCCCAATCTTGGTATGCATCAGGATCATGTGAGAAGTTTTTATAAAAACACTGGCATCTGAGTCTTACTCTTGAGTGCACTGGTTCTCAAAAAAATTTTCTCTGGGCCAGCAGCATCAGAATTACATGAGAATTTGTTAGAAATACAAATATTTGAGCTCTACTACACACCTACTGGACCAGAAATGTTGGGGATAAGTCACCAAGAACTGTATTTTATGAAGCCCTCCAGATGATTCTAATTCATGATAAAGTTTAAGAACAGTTGTGAGATTCTGATTCAATTGATCTGGAGTAGATTTGCTCTAGGGCTCTTCAGATGATTTTAACATGCAGCCAGAGTGGTGAACCATGAAAACAACAGAAGAGAATAGGAAGAAGTGTATGCATCTACAGAGGCAAATTCATAAAGAACAAGAGCAGAATGGATAAAAATAAAGTGAAGATAAAAGAAGGTGTGTAAGATTGTAAAATATCCACTCTGCTAAGTCTTTTCTTGTGTGTTGGTTTGTTTTGTATCCTGTAGAGAAGAGCCCATTATGGAGGGACTTGTCTTCTAGACCCTCCTACTAGGAATGACTAGTTTATTCTATAAGATTTCATGTCAATTCTGGACGGCATGTTATCCAACTTATTAAACAGTTAAACCGTAGGACTATTTCCATTGAGAATCATCATCTATACCTTGATTAAAAAGAAAACTGAAGGCCTAAAATAGCATTATTTATATGGAGGTCCCACACTGAGGTTTATACATAATCTAATTGCTGTTTCAATTTCCCCCCAGAAGTGTAGTCTTAACTAGTCTGTCAGAAATCTTTAGATCAATACACAAGAAACCAATAAACAAATCATAAAATGGGCAGAAGATATGAACAGACACTTTTCCAATGAAGACATACAAATGGCTAACAGACACATGAAAAAATGTTCAAAATCATTAGCCATCAGGGAAATTCAAATCAAAACCACACTGAGATACCACCTTACGCCAGTTAGAATGGCAAAGATAGACAAGGCAAGAAACAACAATTGTTGGAGAGGATGTGGAGAAAGGGGATCCCTCCTACATTGTTGGTGGGAATGCAAGTTGGTACAGCCACTCTGGAAAACAGTGTGGAGGTCCCTTAAAAAGTTAAAAATTGAACTACCCTATGACCCAGCCATTGCACTACTGGGTGTTTACCCCAAAGATACAGACGTAGTAAAGAGAAGGGCCATATGCACCCCAATGTTCATAGCTGCATTGTCCACAATAGCCAAATCATGGAAGGAGCCGAGATGCCCTTCAACAGATGACTGGATTAAGAAGCTGTGGTCCATATATACAATGGAATATTACTCAGCTATCAGAAAGAACGAATTCTCAACATTTGCTGCAACATGGACGGCACTGGAGGAGATAATGCTAAGTGAAATAAGTCAAACAGAGAAAGACAATTATCATATGGTTTCTCTCATCTATGGAACATAAGAAGTAGGAAGATCGGTAGGAGAAGAAAGGGATAAAGAAAGGGGGGGTCATCAAAGGGGGGAGTGAAGCATGAGAGATTATGTACTCTGAGAAACAAACTGAGGGCTTCAGAGGGGAGGGGGGTGGGGGAATGGGATAGGTTGGTGGATGGGTAGTAAGGAGGGCACGTATTGCATGGTGCACTGGGTGTTATACACAACTAATGAATCATCGAACTTTACATCGAAAACCAGGGATGTACCTTATGGTGACTAACATAATATAATAAAAAATATTATTATTAAAAAAAAAGAAATCTTTAGATCAGTACCGAAGTCTGTCACTTGGGCTCTATGCCTTCCCCCAAAAGGAAGATGAGGTCATCTACATGATAATACCTCCTGTTTTTCCCAGGAGCCTTGACTAGATCAATCCTTTTTTTTTTTTTTTTGCTAATAACTTTCTTGCTCCACCCTCCTTCTCTAAAAACCTTCCATTTGTACAACTCCCCAGAGCACCCCTCTACCTGCTAGATGGGGGACTGCCTAATTCATGAATCATTTAATAATGCCAATTAGATCTTTAAATGTACTCAGCTGAATTTTTGGTATTTAACAACATGCATTGATGTAACTATGCATCCAACTCATTTAATCCTCAAACAATCCTTTGAGGGAGAAGCATTATTACACTGAGTTTTTACAGATACATAAACTGAGACTCAGACAGTTTAATTAATTTGCCCATAGTCATACAACATGGGAGTGACACAGCTGGGATTGGAACTCAGGCTTCTTTCACTGTATTGTCTTGTTTTCACAAGCAGGACACTTGGGATATTGACATCATTAAGTATGAATCATAAAAGAATATTCTTATTGCTATAATTAAAGCCTGGTGTGGGAATTTTGCTCTATGTGGTTTATAATTAAGTTTACCCATTGTTTTACTTGTGCTGAAACAAACAAGAGGAATAAGAGAAGGGACATATTTCAATGTCTTTACTGGCTGAACAGTTAACATACGCTCCTGCATTTACTTTTAAAAATTCCTGAATGACAAGCACTATAATAAGAGTGGTAAGAGTGGTAACTTAAGAGTGGTAACTTAAGTCCACATAGCTAGGCAGCATTGGATGCAAAATTCAAACACGACTCTGATCACAAAACAGTTTGACCATATTTATCCTCACTACAATGGAACTTTCCTCCCTCACACATCAGGGAAGAAAAAAAATTGTACATGAGTGATTCCTGAATAATTCTCAGATGGAAAAAGATGACCAAGAGTGGGATGGAAAGAGGTAAGTTGGGAATGAAAATAGCATGGAAAGTGGAGAAACGTGAATATACATTTAATGGTGCAAATTTAGACATTTATAAAAGGGCAGCCTTCTCCAAAAGTGAAGCTTTTTCAAGGAATTCTAAACAAATTTAATACAAACAAAAATAGAAAAGGAAAATTAATTGTAGTCCTGTGGTGCCTGAGAAGATAGTAATTACTATGACCTAGAAAATCATAGGTGAGGTAGTGAGAGAAGTGGTCACGAAAAAATCGGTTGTGACAGAAAAACAAACAAGATAGAGGCAGGAGATGGTGCATCTTAAGCAGAAGCAAAGGTATGAAAACACATGTTCTGAGAAGGAAGTGTGGTGGATGACGAGAGGATTGGCAATACCTATAGAAAGGAAGATTAGGTTCAAATATTTCAAGGTGCAGAATTATCCTCTGGAATTTGTTCTGTCCTAGTAAGAGCTCTTGTGTGAAGGAGTGATTGAAGGCTGGAGTGGGGAGAGGTGCGTACCGTAGGCTAGTGCACTGGTCTGCTGGAGAGGTAATGATAGCTTCTAAGAGTGGGGTCACAAAGGGGAAAATAATTCATGCAGTTTTTGAGAAAATAGAGTCAATGTTTTTTGTTGCTTCTTCTTTTTTTTTTTTTTTATGTTTTACTTTGGCACCACATATGGGAGAAAGGGGGAAAGAGAAGATAACCAAAGGTACAATCTTGAGAAGTATGCTAAAAATGGGTGAAGGAAGGAGGTCACCATTGAAGAATTAGAGGAAGGTGTAGATGAGTGTTGGGATGACCCCAGAGGGCACCCTATTTTGACATATTTTAACTGAGCTTTATACCATTACTATGAATAGAATGCCCCTGTTTTTCTAATTCATATTAAAATGGATGTGTAACTGGGTTGGTCACAAAGAAGGCAATGGTTAAGAAAAATATTCCAAAATTCCCAGGCAAATATTTTGATTTCACGTGTTTTGTGGGGAAAGCACACAGAGGACTTAGCAGTGCCCCCTGGTGGAAAGACGAGCTCCCTGGCCTCCACATCCCACTACTTCTGATGTCACCTAATCGGAGGGAGGATTCCACCAAACCTGCAAAACCTTCCCTTGTCATTCTCACAGTGGGATTTCCACCCTTCCATGATCTTCCAACTGCTTCGAGGCCTCTGGTTTTCCATCTCTCTGCCCACCTCTTGGGCACGTCAGTGCTTATAACACCAGACATATGGTTTTTCCTTAATGGTGAAATATTCACATTTACCATTCTTCTAGGTTTCCAGAAAGGGAATCTCTGGTTCTTTTCTTAAAACAACTTAAAAATTGTCCTGTATATCACAAAGTCACATATAGATTAGAGAAGTGACTGATATAAAATTGATAAAGTACTGAAGGGAAGGATAAACTCTTCTGCACCTTCCAGGTCTTCCAGCTGGACTAAAATTAAATTTAAATAAGAAGAATTAACAGGAGGAAAAAAACCCCAATCTCATTACATGCCCATGGAGGCCCAATAATGAAATTAAAACCCAAACAAATGGTCAAGGCAAGCAGTTTTTATGTTTTTAGACAAAGCGATAATACATCTTTGAGGAAGTGACAGGACAAAGAAAAATTAACTTTGGGAGCTCCAGTTAGTAAGGATTCTAAACAGAATTTGGGCTGGGGTGGTAAATTTGTAAAAAGTAACCAGGGTTACTTGGCTCTAAATTCCCCATCTCTGGTGATCAGATTGTCTCTTTATACCCCCGGTACAGGGAGGACACCTTTCATATGGGAGATTTATTTTCTGCTTTCAGGGGACAGAGGAGGGGCTGAATGTCTTCTTGCATAGGCTGACTCAAGTAATTTTTATTTTAAATAATCAGTTTGACAAAGTATTACATTCTGGGGCAGCCTCGGCCCCTATCGTACCTAAAATCAGAAGAAAAGTAATGCAAGGCTTTTAAAGAACTACATCCTAGACAAAGCTCTGCTTTAGTTAACACAGATTCTTTTTTTAAAATTTAATATTTTGTGTATTTATTTGAGAGAGATCAAGAGAGCACAACCAAGGGGAGCAGCAGAGGAAGAGGGAGAAGCAGGCTCCCCGCTTAGCAGGGAGCCTGAAGTGGGACTCGATCCCAGGACCCTGGGATCATGAGCCCAGCCAAGCCAAAGGCAGACACTTAACCCACTGAACCACCCAGACACTCCAACATGGGTTCAGTATTAAGAGCTTCATATTCTAAGGGAACATTTAGACTAAGTTTACAATCTCGGATTAAGTAGCTGTTAAAAACCTTGCAGTTTCCTATTTTATCAGCACTTACAAAAACAAATGATGCATTTCTCCTAGTTATTTTAAACAAGGGGCTTGTTTTAAAATACGAAATTTAAATAAAATCTTCAGTTACTGGTATTGGCACTGATGTTTTTATAATCATGAGTAGGACTATGATTGTTTTCGCTTCGCCATCATCCACACTGGAGGATAGACAAACTTACAGAACAGTTTGCTCTCAATAACACAAGGCATTACTCACTACTGGGTAGCATTGACTGGGATCGAAGGCCTTGTGACTGAAACAAGAAACTTCACTGTTTGGCTGGAGAGAGTCTTAGGGGATGGCTGAACTTCCTCAAACTGCATGCAGATTATAAGGCACATTTGACACATTTTAAAAAAATTTAGGGTATATAACTTTCATCAGAATTGCAAATTGACTTGTTTGGGGGGCATATCAATATTTATTGAAATACTGAAAAAAATTCCATTTTGTTGAGAAATTCCTGGCAAGAACTGACATGGCAGTATGGATTTCACTGATACAGTAAGAAAATGTCAACAAGTAACCTACTTAACACTTGAAACATTGCATGGATTCAGGTCCAAGATCTGTTAACACAATTGCTGATGATCTGTTTACAAACATAGACCAACTATAATAAACCAGGCCAAGCCAAACACGTTTCTATGTGAGTCTACTTTTACTAATAAATCCTATAACTGATTAGGAAGTTGCTTAGGAAAAGTCTGGTTACAAACTGGTCAACGATGAACACTAGAGAAATTTCGGCAAATTGACTTATATATAACATACCACATGCGTATATGAAGAGAGAGAAAGTGCTTTTGGATTAATTCCTGGAAGTCTAACTCATCTGAACATGATGAATGGCAGAATTTGTTGGTCTCTGGAATCAGATTTTAAATTGATGTAATTGTACAAGTCTTCATCCTACAGTAAGTTGGTTTAGATTTTATTTTAAAATTTATTATATTTTTAATTTTTATTTTTATTTATATTTATATTTTTATTTTTTTATTTTTATTTTTTATTTTTATTTTCTGTAAGTTTATTTTTATTTTCTATAAGTTTTTAGAAGAGCAACTTTTTTTTATTTTCTGTAAGTTTTTAGAAGAGCAACTGTTTCCATTAGACAACTGAATTCACAACTTTGCCTAGGTGGTGTATCCCAGGACAGCGCTGTGAAAATTGTTTTTTAGTTGATGTTGTCATGCCCATCCTGTTCTCTACAGTTAATGAAGTAAAATGGAATACTCATTTTTTTCTGTTTTGTTCACTCCTTTTCACAGTTTTCTCAAGGGCACTTGAAGACTCCTAAGAATTGGTGCTAGAATACTGGTATTAGATCGTTAGAACATGGTCCTTGGAGACTCTCAACAGGCCATGAATATGATCAAGTGTCCTTGAGTCAGTTACCACATACAAATGAATTTGAGATTAACGTGGCCCTACTTCCCCAATTAGTGTGGATAATCAAGAATTGATTGCAACATTATGAGAACAGAAATCTGGATTTTTGTAGGAAAGCTGCAAATAGTATTTAAGATTTTTTTCCTTGGAGAAGTCTGCTCATGCTTTTTCTATCATCTTTTTTCTCTATAATGATTTAGTTCGTCACCTCCACAGCAATTTGACCTTTGCCAGCTCCACCTGCCATTGTTATCGGCCCCAAACTCAGGCAAGAACAGAAGCAGAAGATGCACTCCAGAAAAGGCAGTGAACTGAGAATTTCTCCTATCATTTGATGGAGACCTCTCTTGCTGTGAAACTGACCTTCTGTTTTTCCATTAAAAACTCTATTATAATGTTCCTTAAAGAACTTTTAAAGCTTTGAGTCGATAGTGGTTATGAGTTTGCTATAATGTAAAGTAGGATAACTAATATTACATTGATTTTTTATTACTTCTTCTGACATTTCTAAAACACTCAATATTTGACTTTTTAGAGTTTACTATAAAATATTCAGTTTATGTGAACCAGAGTATCATTTTATATGAAATTACATGCTCCTATATTGAAACTCATGAAAAATAATATTTTTTTTAAAGTTTATTAATCTGGACCTTCGTAGTAGGCATCAAATTGATTTATATACATCCAGTTTTTTTTCTTTTCTACCTAACTCGCTAATGATGGTCAAAATGACCTTATAAACCACTTGGATCTGACTCTGCTGCTCATAGCCCTTCTGATCCTTCATACCATTAAAGTGAAAATTAAGAATCATTTACGAGGTGCTTCAGAATTTGACTCCATTGTAGCTTGTAAAAGCTTTTTCTTATGACTCTACCCGTTGTTTCTATACTTTATATTCCACGCGGCCAGAACTTTGTGTTCTAACCCACACTAGAACCCCTAGATGCCAATGTGTTTCCGCCTATTCCGTCTCCCTTGCCCTCTTGCTCGTAATCACATGATAGCTTGCACATTTTCTTTTAACTTCAAGTGATTTCTCCTTCCTTTGAATCTTATACCTGTCAGTTACTTGCATTTAATGTGCCTACTTAGAAATCATAAGCTCTCTGGCTGACCTCTTTGAGGTCAGAATTGTGTCCGTTTTACCTTGTGTCATAAATAGAACCTATCAAAATACTTTGAATATTGTAGGTACCAAAGCAACATATGCTCAAAAAAAAAAAAAAAGATTCAGTGTAATGGATTACTTACAATAGTGATTGATGACATCATTAATTTATTCACTAATTCAACAATTTAATGAGGTGCCCACTGTGTCCCAGGAATTGTTTTCTATGTCATTCGGAACCTGGCCATGATGCAGATTTTATCTAGAAACCTTGACTTCCTTACACTCTACTCTGCGTTCTGGGACCTTTCCTAGTGTTACTGCCAGCTTTTGGGATCCCTCTAATTAGACCAGATAAACCCCCTAATCTATAACTTAGAAAAATTGCTGTTATGGCAAATGGCTGTTTTACAGTAATCTCTCCACACATGTTACTGTCTATAATCTCAGAGTGAACATTGTTGGCCACCGGTGTTAGCCTGGATGGTATTTGAATTCTGTCTTCCTCTTGAATTAATGGCCTGATCCTGCAGGAGACTAATATCCTTCTCCCACTTTCTCTGATTCCCATCCTGTGACAATCATCACTTCATCCGCTCTTTCTTATAGTAAATTGAAGCATGGCAAGCTATCAATTTATGTCAGACACTGCAGTTTTCTGATCATATTATTGCGAGGAAGAGGAATATTTATGCCTTTAAATTAGACAGTGAGAGTTGGGAGTCATAGCCTCATTGCATAGGTAAAGCCTGATTTAACATAATCTTTGTTTCAATGCATGGTCATGCAGGTTTTGTTTGTTTCAGAAGACAAATACTTCAGCAGACACTGCATTTGCTAATACTTACAAGAATGCTTCGTGTAGAGTACATTCTTAATACATATTTACTGAATCAATGAAATTTTGTGCTTTGATACATTAAAGAACAATGAGAACAAAGGACACCAGAGAGTGGAGCTCTTTTGTGTGTGTGTTTCTCTCTGTGTATGTGAATCTCTGTGTGTGTGTGTGTGTGTTATTTAGCTACAAGACTGTACTGAACTTTATGGCTCCTCTGTGGTTCCGGCTTCCACTTTGATTGGAATATCTTTGCTTATTCCTGGCTCTATACGTGGAATTAACTTATCTGGTCTTTTCTTAACTTCAAAATAAAGGAAACAATCTCTAAACTCTCTTCTGGCTCTAAATGTGAGAGTCCATGGATTAGGTCTCTTTATCTGATTCTATTCCTTTGTTATTATTGTTATTCTTGGAGGTACTGTGTGTCTCTTCCTTCCGCAAGGCACTAAGGCACTATTTGAAAATATATTCATAGTAGAAAGCATAGACACTGATTAAAAATATTCTGCTATATAAATGTAATGATGCATGAATAAGGAAATATTTTCTAGGAGTTTTTATTTCAAAGTATGCTTTGAAAGTAGATTATTAACATACTGCTCTTACCAGCTAGCTACTGAAATGAGGAAAAGCTGAAGCTGATGATAAAATAGTCTCATTAAAGTGCGATTTGGCTTTACTCTGAATGTCAAGTGTATAGATTCAGGCTTAGAGTAAATCTAGGCCCTTTGGCAGTTGCAGTATCTATGATTTTGCTCATCCCTCCAGACTTTTTTTCTTCTCTCCTCTGTTCTGTTATTTATTTCCTCACTGCTTTACATAGCCTAATTATGAGCTCCTCAAAGATATGAATCATGTCCATATTCTAATTAAAGCTTTTGGTAAATTCAGTGCACTCCTATGGAATAGCAGTCATTCAAAAATGATATAAACTCTATCAATTAATTTTAAACTTTATAATCCTTAAAAGTTTGCTGAAGGAGTCCATTTACTGGTAACCACAATCCAGAAATCTTGTGAAATCTTGCTGTTTAATTTGAGCCCCACGACTTGGCTCTGTTTCTTAGTAACAGGTGTGGAGACTCAGTCTTTCTGTCTTTAAATATATTGTCATTTGTCTCCTGGAAAGGATTCACAGCAATTGTATTGGTTACAAACTTAGAATCCACCCCCGCCCCCTCATTTCCCATAATGTCTTTCCTGATCTTGAAATCTCACAGTCTCTCACATATATCTGAAGGCAGAAAAAAGTGTCTCCTTTTACAAAGTTAGCTTGTACTTGTACTTAATTACTCTTGGGTGGCCCGTACGGAAGAGGACAAGATTTCATTAAGAACAACTCTTTACCAAAATACAAGCTTCTTGTTGAAGTGAAATACATATGTTTTTTCATCACCTTACTTTACTAGTATCTTCCAGGTCCTTAGAGCAGATACTTGATATATATATAAGCTGGTAACCTGCTATTTTCCACCAATCACATTAAATCTTCAGTTCCTGTGGTTTCCTAGCATGTGCCTTAGAGATAATAGGCAATAGCAAAGAGACTGGTGTCTCTCAACCCGCTATGAAGCAATCCTTCCCTGGATGCACCATAGCCAGCTATAGATTTCGAGATCTGTTACAGTTGAAATACTAATTTTTTGTTTTTGGAGTTGCATTGCAAACAAATTACCAAATAACACAACCACTTAAATTAGCTTGAGAAATAGTGATTTTAAAATAATGATTCTAGTCTGTCTAATGGAAGTCAAGATGAAATCTGACCTAGCTTTTAGGAAAGAGTGGACTCAAGTACTCAAGTACTTGAACAATGTCAAGACTCTTTCCACCTCTTGTCTCTATCCTCCCTATGCCTCTTGATCTTCTCTCTCTTTTTCTGTAGACCCCACTCCTTCCAAATTTTGCTCCACAGAAGTATTCATAATCAAGGACAATTCCAGAATCTTTATCTTACAGCCTCTGCCATTTGAGAGTTTCTCCTATCTCCTAGGTTCATCCAAGGCATGGCATTTTAAATTGTCAAAGTATACTTTTCAAAAAGTTGTAGGCATAATTCTCATAGAGATGTAGAGTAAACACATGTCACAATGTTTTCAACTTCTTAATGAGAAACCTGCAGAATGATAAGATTGCTTTTAAAAGTTTAAGAAAAAACAAAGTATTTCTATTCAAAGTATTTCTTTTCTATTTAGAAAGATAGAGGCTAGAATAAGATTTTTCTTTTTTTTTTTATTAANTTGCTTTTAAAAGTTTAAGAAAAAACAAAGTATTTCTATTCAAAGTATTTCTTTTCTATTTAGAAAGATAGAGGCTAGAATAAGATTTCTAATCATATATAAAACTCATTAAAAAATAAATGAAACTTTGGGGTGAAATCTTTATCATCCTTGTATCTCTATNGGAAGAAGCAGGCTCACAGCAGAGGAGCCTGATGTGGGGCTCGATCCCATCACGCCAGGATCACGCCCTGAGCCGAAGGCAGATGCTTAACCGCTGTGCCACCCAGGCGCCCCTAGAATAAGATTTCTAATAATATATAAAACTCATTAAAAAATAAATGAAACTTTGGGGTGAAATCTTTATCATCCTTGTATCTCTATTTACATCTCAAAATCAATGTGTGTTGTTATTTGGCATGAAATACTTGCAGTGCTATCTATTTAATACAAATCAATAGCTACCTTACAGAGTATTTAAATCCTCAATCAACAGCAATTAGTAAATAAAATAAAATAGAGNAAAACTCATTAAAAAATAAATGAAACTTTGGGGTGAAATCTTTATCATCCTTGTATCTCTATTTACATCTCAAAATCAATGTGTGTTGTTATTTGGCATGAAATACTTGCAGTGCTATCTATTTAATATAAATCAATAGCTACCTTACAGAGTATTTAAATCCTCAATCAACAGCAATTAGTAAATAAAATAAAATAAAGTAACATCAAATAAAATGTATATAGCACTAGACAATTACAGAACTCTTGGCTAGTCCTGTTAGACAATACTCTAGTGTGACATTGAAAAGACATATAGTCATCTGTCACCAATTTCCAAATTATGGATGTTTTAAAACAATGCCATGAAGATTTTCTACTTATGTTGCATAGATTAAATAAGAACATGTGTAGAAAATGCTTAATACAATGTTTGGCACAAAATAAACTCACAATAAAGTTTACTTCTTTTAAATATTATATTTTATTAATATTATGTTACAAAAATACAATCCTATTTGGGTTTATGAGATTTTACTTATTATTTTATATTAATATATATTAAATCTCTTTTAAGTAATACATTTGTTCCTCCTTTNTATTATATTTTATTAATATTATGTTACAAAAATACAATCCTATTTGGGTTTATGAGATTTTACTTATTATTTTATATCAATATATATTAAATCTCTTTTAAGTAATACATTTGTTCCTCCTTTCTTTCCTTCCTTCTTTGCTTCCTTCTTTACTTCCTTTCTTCCTCTCTCCCTCCTTGCTTCCCTTGTTCCCTTCCTCCATCCCTCCTTCCCTCTGTCAAAAATCTAGAAACAGTAAATTTTAAAACCAGATCCATAAAATAGCACTTAGTAAGAGTCTATTGTGCATATAAGAACAGTTCATAAACTGGGAGCCTTCAAAACCAAAACTGATTTGAAGCTCAGAGGCTTAACGTTATAGGATGGTTTATAAAGTGAAAATGAGGAAATAGTTGAACCTTTACAATGGTCGGTTATTAGAATGGGGGTTCCAGATATTAAGGGATTGGTTAAAAGTGATTATCTTATCCCACTTTAAAGATGATGTGCTTTTTTATTATCAGCAGCAGCATTTAGAAGAAATAACCTAAGTTTTCCTTTTTCATGAAATAAATTAGATTTTATTTTGCTTACATGACTTAATTGGTTTTGACTGTTTGGAGGATTTTCAAGCCTGGTCTGCATTTTATTTTATTTTAACACTCCCCCCCTTCTCTTCCACTCTCTGTCATTCTCCCCTTTCTCTCTCTCTCTGTGTTTCTCTTTCTTCTTTCCTTTCTTTCTCCTTTCCCTTCCCTTTTCTTTCTTTCTTTCTTTCTTTCTTTCTTTCTTTCTTTCTTTCTTTCTTTCTTTCTTTCTTTCCTTTTCTTTTCTTTCTTCCCTTCTCTCCCTCCCTCCCTTCCTCCTTCCTTCCTNCCCTTTTCTTTCTTTCTTTCTTTTTCTTTCTTTCTTTCTTTCTTTCTTTCTTTCTTTCTTTCTTTCTTTCTTTTTCTTCTTTCTTCTTTCTTTCTTTCCTTTTCTTTTCTTTCTTCCCTTCTCTCCCTCCCTCCCTTCCTCCTTCCTTCCTTCCTCNCCCTCCCTCCCTTCCTCCTTCCTTTTAAATTTTGGCATCCATTGTTTACCTAAGCTATTTGTCTCCACAGAATTGAAGCTAAACAGTCTACTTCATCCCTCTGTCATCAGTTCCTGCTTCTTTTGCCCTGTCTTACTCTGCTACAGGCACACTGGCCTCAGGACCGTAGAGATCTCACTCACACTGACTCTTATCTCTCCTAGAGACTCTGAGTTCCCAGCTTTTTCCAAGTCTTGTTCCCTTAACTTCTTTAAATCTTTCTCTGCTCCCCCAAATCACCTTTTTAGTGAGATCTACTCTACCTGATTTAAAATAGAAACTTCGCCCAACTCCATTTCTCCTGTCTCTTTTACCTTGATTAAACCAACACTATGTGCCTGAAAGAACTCCCAATGACCAAAGACAGACCTCGAACAACAAAATAAATGACAGATCTTCACCTAAGTCACTGACAATTTCTTGTCATCTGAAGTGGATGACTCTTTTCCCTCTAAGTCCCACAGCAGGGGTAACAAATTCTGAAACTTAGAGAGCCAAGCAGATGAAATAATGGAGGGACTCAGGCTGTGGTGGGCACTGTGGCAAAAAGAGGAGGCCTTGCCTCTGCAAACAGCAGCTGTTAATAGGTAAGAGTTCATTGACACCCTGCAGGAAGGTGAGCCCTGTCTTTCCAGATTCCTCTTTGTTTCAAGAAAAGGCAAAACCAAGATTTTTACATAAAGTCCCTCCAACCTGTGATTTCTTTTCCGCAGGATTGTTAGTGTTCCTTGGCACGTATAGTTCTTACTTCTCTTCCCACAGCAGGATAGGGGATGGGGACGCTGAGCTCGAGTAAGAGGTGGGTGTCTGTTCCTAGTGGCAGGTGAAACACTTGCTGTAAATTAAGAATAAAAAAATCTTCAAATAAGAATGGGTAATGGAGGCTTAAGACAGGTTTTATTTTCTGTAGGACACCTTAAGGATAATTTGTACATTAAAATACATATAAATCTTCAAGAGATTATGATAATTAATTTTTTCCTAAACATACCAAAGTATTAAAAGATATCTCATGGCTTTGGGAACACTAAAATGCCATGGGTCTAAATACATCTGTATATACACACACAGATACGTATATACACATATACAGATGTATTTAGATCTGTGTGTGTATATATACCTATAGATGTATATTTTTGAAAATTTGTTTTCTGGGTATTTCTGTACGTTTGAACACACGTACACACCTATGCATTTTCTTTGCCTTGTAGTGCTTCAGAATTGTTGTTTAAGTGTGGTAAAGTGCGACCAGCTGATTTTCTTACCCCGGGTACATGGGAATAGTAATCTTGAGTTGCGTTAAAGCAGATGTTTGCACGTTTCTGATTCTGGTGCTCCAGCCTGTTCTTTATGCTATGATTATGCCTCAGCACTCTATAATCATGCCTCATCAACCATGCTGGTTCAATGTGTCCTTAACGTGTTTCTTTTGTGAACCTCACTTGTCGTTGCCCTACTCCAGCTGGATTTGCTAGCCTGCTGAGAGCCAATTCTCTGCACGTGTCCTTACAAGAGCAATTGTCATTTCAGTGTATTTAGATAAGTTTACACATGCGTATACACTTTTGATTCTGTTTGAAACAAGACTTATGTGCTATTGACAGTCAAAATGTGACATGTGGTACAAGTAAAAATCTCTAACTAAGATGCAATGAAAGATTTTAACTGATAATCAGGATATCCAGACTTTAGTTTTTGCTTTGCCACTTGTTAGTTATAAGAACTTTAAAAGGGCAACCATATTGAAACTTTCTAGTTTCTTTACTGGTGAAAAAAGAAAATCCTACTAAATAAATGCTACAGTGTGTTCTATCTTTCGAAGTTTGTAATACTCAGAGGCAGTGGTTTTTAAAATTGAGATCACTTTGGAATCATCTGTAGGGCTTGTCAAAGAGTACAACTCTTTGTGTAAAGGAGACTGGTTTTATGTTAACAATTTTTTAGATACCAACGCATAAGAACTAAAGTTGGGAGAACAGTTGTAGCAAAGAAAGTGACAGAATGGAGTTAGAGGTGGGACACGAAGGGGTTAGTTTTGGAGGCCTCTACGGAAAGCAGTCTGAACAGACCTGGTGGTGAGGGAGGAGGGGGAGCTGTGGGAAGATGATGTATTTAATTTTGGACATTCAGGTTTAAAGGTGAATGCGAGAATTTGGAGATAGTCCTACTATTTTGAACTCAAGCTTAGCATTGAATTCCTGTTTCATAGGCAGATGGTCCAGAAAGGAAATATAACCATGAAAAATGGTTTATTAGTTGTGACTAGTTAAAGGAGATTTCTTTTTTTTTTTCAGATAAGAAAAGTCTGTAAATTATGGAGTTAAATTTCTAAAAGACATAGAACAGTTAGAATACACTTAGGTGTATTAGGAGAAAATACAGCAACTTCTCTATTTGTTAAATGTTAACTGCTAATTAACAATTTATAAATTTACATTAATTTATTCCCAGGAAATGAGTGTGTATTCTTGCAGAGACTTCTGGGTTAAAGTTTCTGTGGCTGTTAGTACCAATGGCTAAGTTTATCGCCCTTAATTGGCTTGTACATCTTAGACAGAAGAGATAGCCGAGATTCCTCCCTCCGCTCCGTCCTTGATGTACCCACAAGTAGTTTTCTGCTTCGTCAACAATCAAAACAAAAGGATTGCTATTGACCCCTTTGATTGATTTTTTAAGGAAAAAAAACTCACATAAATCTGTCATGTGTCAAAATGGGTTGATACCTGCTGTCTTTTAAATCTCTCTTAACTAGGAATAGAATATTTACATTATAGAATTCCTCTCTCCCATATCTCATTTTATACTGCAAGTATTCCAGCAAAAAAAATCAGCCATTTTTACCTTAAATATTTAATATAGTCTCTTAATATGTCACATGTACATACTAATAAATCAAATTGTAGCCATAAGAACTTCTGTAAAATCTAAGACCATCTTGCACTGCCTTCCTCTGACTCCCCACCATTCTTGCTGGATTACCTGAAGTACCCACCCACTTACCTGAAATAAATTCACTGGCCTGTTTGAATATGGTTCTTCTAATTTATATCTTCAAAATGCTATTTTTGTTGTATTAATTTTTCAAGCTGGATTGAGATAAAACTGCCATATAACATTGTGTAAGCTTAAGGTTATAACAAAGTGATGAATGGATATGTGTATTTGTTGTGAAATGATCACCACGCAGAGGTTAGTGAACACATCCATTGTCTCACATAGTTACCTTTGTGTGTGTGTGTCCTGAGAACTTTTAATATCCACTCTCTTAACAACTTCAAGTATAAAATACAGAACGTTAACTATGCTCATTGTGTTGAGTGTTATTACATCCTAGAACTCATCCATCTTGTAACCGGAAGTTTGTACCCTTTGACCACCTTCACCCTTTTACTCCACTTCTCGCCCTGACAGCAACCAATTTGTTCTGTTTCTGTGAATTGATATTTTTAGATTTCACATATAAGGGAGATCATACAGCATTTGTCTTTTTTGGCCTAATGTATTTTACTTTGCGTAATGCCCTCCAAATCCATGTTGTTATAAATGTCAAGATTTCTTTATTTTTTTATGGCTAAATGAATACACACACACACACACACACACACACATTACGTATTCATTTGTTGACTAACTTAGGTTGTTTGCATGTCTTGACTGTTGTAAATAGTGCTGCAATGAACATGGCGCTACAGATATCTTTTCAAATAATGATTTCATTTTCTTCAGATATATACTCAGAAGTGCAATCTCTGGATCATATGATGGTTCTATTTTCAGTTTTTAAGGAACATCCATAATATTTTCCATAGTGGCTGTACCAATTTATACTCCCCAAAGCAGTGCACAAGGATTCCGTTTTCTCCACATTCTTGCCAGCCTTTGCTATCTCTTGTCTTTTTGATTATAGCCATTCTAACAGGTGTATGGTGTTACCTTGTGGTTTTGATTTGTATGTCCCTGGTGCTGAGCATTTTTTCACATGCTTCTTGGCCATTTCTATACTTCTCGGAAAATATCTATTCAAATTCTTTGCCCATAGTTTGATCAAATTATTCATTTGCTCCAGAGTTGTATGAATTTATGATGTATTTTGGAAATTAACACCTTATCAGGTATATGATTTGCAAACATTTTTTCCCTTTCCAGAATTTGCCTTATCATTTTGTTGGTTGTTCCTTTCCCTGGGCAGAAGTTTTTTTCGTGTAAGAGGCTTACGGTTGTTTGTTTTTGCTTTTGTTCCTTGTGTTTCTGGTGTCATATTAAAAAAATTATTCCCAAAACCAATGTCAAGGAGTTTTTTACTTTTTTATTTTCTTCTAGGAATGTATGGTTTCAGGTCTACGTTCACAACTTTAATCTATGTTGATTTAATTTTTGTGAGTGGTGTTAGGTAGGGGTTCAGTTTTATTCTTTTGCCAGTGAACATCCAATTTTTCCAATACTAGTTGCTGACAAGACTGTCTTTCCCCATTGGGTATTCTTGGCTTCTTTTCAAATATTGATTGGCCATATACGTGTGGGTTTATTTCTGGGCTTTCATTCTGTTTCATTCATCTTTGTGGACTTTTTTTCCAATGCCAGTACCACACTATTTGATTACTACAGCTTTATAGTTTAGGTTGAAATCAGGAAGTGTGATGCCTCTAGCTTTATTCTTCTTTCTCAAGATTGCTTTGACTATTTAGGGTCTTTTGTAATTTCATACATATTTTAGATTTGTTTTTTCTATTTCTGTAAAAAAAAAAAAAACGAAACAAAACCCAACAAGCATGCCATTGGAATTTTGATAGGGTTGAATCTATTGTTCACTTTGGGTGGTATGGATATTTTAACAATATTAGTTCTCTTGAATTATGAACATTGGAGCATATCTATCTATTTGTGAATCTTCAAATTCTTTAATCAATGCCTTATAGTTTTCAGTGCATAAGTCTTTCACCTCCATTGTTAAATTTATTCCTAATTTTAAAAATTATTTTTGGTGCCATTATAAGTGAGATAGTTTCTTTATTCCTTTTTCACAGAGTTCATTGTTAGTGACTTTTGTATGCTAATTTTGTACCCTGCAGTTTTGATTATTAGTTCCGATAGTTTGTGAGATTTTTTTTTTTTGGTTGAGTCTTTAAAGTTTTCTCTCTATAAGATCATGTAATCTGCAAAGAGACACCACTTTACTCCTTCTTTTCTGATAGTTGCCTTTTATTTCTTTTTCTTGCATGATTGTTCTGGCTAGGATTCCAGCACTATGTTGAATAGGAATGGCAAGAGTGGGCACCCTTGTCTTACTCCTGGCATTAGAGAAAAAAAATTCAAGCTTTCATTGTTATGTATGATGTCAGCTACGAGCTTCTCATAACTATCTTTTATTATGTTGAGGTATAGTCCTCTATATTCAATTTACTGAGAGTTTTTATTGTGGATGGATGTTGAATTTTGTCAGTTGTGTTTTCTGTATCTTTTAAGATATAATCATATGAATTTTATCTTTCATTCTATTAATGCAATGTACCACATTCATTGATTTATTGTGTTGAACTATCTTTGCAATCCAAGAGTGAATCCTAGGCGATTATGGTGTATGGTATATAATCTTTTTAATGTGCTATTTAATTTGATTTGCTAGAATTTGTTGAAAACTTTTTTTTAAGATTTATTTATTTGAGAGAGAGAGAATGAGAGAGAGAGAGCAAGCAGTGGGGAGGAGCAGAGCGAGAGAGTCACAAGCACACTCCACACTGAGCACAGAGCCTGATAGGAGCCTCGATACCATGAACTGCAGATCATGACCTGAGCCAAAACCAAGAGTTGGACACTTAACTAACTGCACCACCAAGGTGCCTGTTGAGAACTTCTGAATCAATATTTATAAGGGATATTGGCTTGTAGTTTTCTTTTCTTGTGGTATCCTTATCTGGCTTTTATATCATAAGAATATCAGATAATATCATTTTATGGTCTCATAAAATGAAATTGGAATGTTTCTTCCTCTTCAACTTTTTGGATTAGTTTGAAGATTGATGTTTATTCTTCTTTAATTGTTGAATAGAATTCACCAACGAGTCCATTCACCCTCCATTTTCCACAATTTTAATAAAATTTTTATTCAATGATTTCATATCCTATTCTAATTTTTGTGATTGTCTTACACATTTTGTTTTATTAATCTGTTTCAATGGGGTCTTAGGAAGGAGAGGAGATGAGCGTGTGTGCTCACTCAATCTACTAGCTTGACTTAGCACTCTTTTTTCTCTACAGACTTTGTTAATATAATTATTCAGGTCATCAAATATTTATTAAGCAAGATTAGCTGCTTTATGCTTGATTATATGAGCTCAGGGATAATTTCAAATATGAGATAATGCAAGTTCAAAGATTACCTTAGATTACATGGGTGTAAAATTCTTTGAGAACTTTTTGTTTAATATGAGAAACAGATATATAAATAGGTACTTATCATTTACTATAGTACTAATTCGAGCACCTTAATATGTGTTAAGGATTGAAAGGTACATTATCTTTGTCATCTCTTAAATCTCAGAATGCTGATAGCTCACCACACATTTTTCAGAATACATACAGACTTGCGAATATTTTGTAATCAATTTCAAGAGGTTCATTGAATCCGTGAGGTCAATCTATGGGCTCAAGCTGGATCAATAGATCCCAGTTTAAAAGTCCCTAATGTTTGTTTACTGGAAACTGTTTATCGAGCACCTACTAAAAGCTGAGCATTGTTGCAATATGGGGGAGATTCAACAGTCAATGAAACAGGCAAAAGTCCCTGGTTTCTTGAAGTTTGTTGTCTGGGGCAAATAATATAGTACAGTGTATCAGATGATGGTGGGTGCAATGGAGGAAAACAAATCAGGAAAGGAGTTTGCTGCATACCTGAGAAACTCAATTTTAAGAATAGACAAAACTGAGAAAATGACATGAGTAAAGACTTGAATGAGGTGAAGGCGCCAGACTTGTGGCAACTCGAGTGTGGGAAATGGAGCAGCAACGGCACACTTGTTTTCTGAGAAAAGAATATACCTGGCATGTTCCAGAAAGGGCAAGGCGGCTGTTGTGGCTGGTGGGGAGTGAAAGGGAGCCAGGGAGGTGTGTGATGGCAGAAAGGCAGACACACATAGGTCTGTCCAGCAGAGCCTTGCGCATCAGCATTACTGTAATGCGAAGGGTTTGGACAGATGGCACTGAATACTGACACAGTCTTACTTCCCTCAGGAAATAAAGTTTAAACCAATGTGTGCCTGATAAACATTAGCCAGACAAAGGAGGGAGGAAGAACATCCCAGGTAGAAGGAAGAACATGTGTGAAAACACTTAGTCTTTCCCCTAAAGGAATGATCCTCCCTGGTGATTTTTCACGATCTCTGTTAGGTGGGGGCAGCTATGAGATAAGCTATAAAGGGCTTTCATTGTTTTCTTCCTCCTGATTGTGGAGGTTAGCAATTCAGCATACATTTCCTAGTGAAGGTATTAAGACAAGCCCCTCATTAAATGATGGACACTTTTGAAACAAACCCAGCTGAAGTTCTAAAAACCTACACCTTCTTACTTGGATCAACGTGAAACAGAGATTTTTTTTTTCACTGAAATTGCTTCAAACACAAAAATGTGATGGATTCCAAACTTCTCACAGCCAAAACAGTTATGAAGATTTGTAATGACCAAGCTGTAACCAGCTATAGAATATCTACATTTAGGCCAACACCCAGAGCTGACTTTTTTGTTTTTGTTTCTGTTTTTTCATTTTTAGAAGTTTTAATCTGAAGTCTTAGTGCTTCAAACTGGAAAACCGAAAGTTTTGGAAAAATTCTTTCTCCTTTGTAAATAAACCACTAAAATCTCAAAAATTATTGTTGAATGAATGAGCAAAAAAATTTAGTAATATATTTTTTAAAATAAATCTCTAGCAGGAATTTTAGTATAATCACACACTACTATTCTTTGTTTCTTTCTTTCTTTCTTTCTTTCTTTCTTTCTTTCTTTCTTTCTTTCTTTCTTTTTCTTTCTTTCTTNAAATTTTAGTATAATCACACACTACTATTCTTTGTTTCTTTGTTTGTTTGTTTGTTTCTTTCTTTCTTTCTTTCTTTCTTTCTTTCTTTCTTTCTTTCAAGAAAGAGAGAGACAGAGCATGAGCAGGGAAGGGGCAGAGGGAGAGGGAGAGAGAGAATCTCAAGCCGACTCCCTGCGGCATGCAGAGCCCAACACGGGCTTGATCCCAGGACCCTGAGATCAAGACCTGAGCTGAAATCAAGAGTTGGCTGCTTAACTGACCGAGCCACCCAGGTGCCCCGCACACTAATATTCTAATACCAATAGAAGCATTTTTTTCTTCACATGTGTTAATATTCCATATCTTAGAAAAGCCTTTTTCTGTACTCTATGGCATAGCATCTGTTTTTATTTCATGAAAGCTCTCTTAAGGAGGATACAAAATTGCAGAAAGATGAAACAAAACCAAAATGAGTATGCCAAGCAGATACAATTTTATTAAGAATTAAAAATACTAGAAGAACATGTTGAATACCGATTTGTGCTTTACTTCTTGATTTTTATTTTTATTGAACACTCTTTGGCATCAATGTATATAAATATTTTCTTCTCTACTTACAAGAAAGCAAGGATATTTCAGAAAATTTTCAATCATGTTATTTGTACTGAGACAGGAGGTTTCCATTTTTTTTTTCAATCACAAAAAAGGGTGCTAAGCACCTTGTAGATACACTTTTAATCTTATTTTTATATAGATATACTTGAAGTCACAATAAAATTTAATTTGATGCAAAGTTCATACATGAAATAACAATAAGCTTAAAGTTCAGGGGAATTTGTCTTCTTTAGTAATTACTTTAGTAATCACTGAATTTATGTTTTCATATGCATATATACATATATAAACACATGACACACATTTATACATATGTACACATAAATATATTTATATAGAGAAAGACATATATCTACATGCACATACATTATCTATATCATTTGTAGGAAAGCATAAAAACCTATTAAACATGGTTACTCTGGAATGAGAATAGATTCTATGGTTAGGAATGCAGAATTTTTACTGTATGTGTTTCTTAGTATTTGAATTTTTGTTTTTTTGTATAGTGTGCTATATAGTTTATATATTATTTTATTATTTTTTTAAGATTTATTTATTTATTTTTTAGAGAGGAGGGAGGGGCAGAGGAAGAGGGAGAGAGAACTCAAACAGGCTCCCTGCTGAGCATGTAGCCTTATCTGGGGCTTGATCCTAAGACCCATTAGATCATGACCTGAGCTGAAACCAAGCGTTGGATGCTTAACTGACTGTGCCACCCAGGTGTCCCTATTTTATATATTATTTTGAAATAAAATAGTGTAACTTAACTTTAAAGGAATCATTATTTATATATATTAATATATCATTAATTTATCATATATATGATATCACATATATATGTGATATATATTTCATTTATAAATAAATATATACACATATATACATATATATATTTAAAAACAAGAGACTGCTATGATTATGGGAGGTAAAGGGACTTAATCTAAAATTCCTGGATGACCCTTTATAACAAACTTAAGTTCATCTTCACAAACAAGAGAGACAAAAAGACCGACAGTGAGAGAGTCAATAATAGAGTAGAATATAATTATGCCCCTCTTTTCTTTCATATTTTTTGGAGACAATGAAACTTGACCAGGAAGGGTTTTCCCCTTTCCTTGGATTGTATTGAAGGGACTTTGATTGTATTGTACTGAAGGAGTTAGATGTAACTACCTTTCTTTCTGAAATCTACATTTTTACTAGCTGTTCGCCCTTTGGTGAGTTAATTTCCCTCCTTCAACATCAATTGTTCTACAAAAAAGCACAGGTAGTAACACTGTATCGGTTGCTGCTATGAATAAACAAAGCGAATGCAGATAAAGCCCCTGGGATGTAGTAGTATTTAGTAAATGTATTTTTATCCCTTATATAATTAGGATTTCCTTATAATAAATGTGCTATGTCTTTTATACCTTTAGGACATCCTTCCCTATGGAACTTCTAACTCGACAGCTTTCTGATTTTTCTCCAGCAAAACGGTATAGTGAGAGTGTTATTTTTTGAACCTTGCTTCAGGCACATGGACACCCAAAGTTGTGAACTTTCTTCCCATAGTTTTAAGAAAAAGGCATACTAGAAAGCAGGCCGTTGGCAGAGGATGTTATAGAAGCTGGGTTGTTCCCTTTCTCCTTCCCACCCTGGAATGTGTGCAATCACAGCAGCGTCTGTAGTCTGATACAATTAGGATGAGACCTCAGCATGACTCTCATACTCACTCTAGCACCCTTTTCTGGAAGCTCTGCTTCTTTCTCATTCTGTCATATTTATTGCTTGTTGTATTATATGTTGTATATTTTCATGCTTATTTTGTGTCCTAGAGATTTTAGGAGTCACATCCAAAGTTCTATCACTTTGTTATTTTACAAAAAATACCTACATTTTTACTGATGGGTGAAACTGAGATTCCAACAAATAATTCTCATGCCAAATGTTGTGCATTTGACCTGCACGCCATTTGAAGAAAATTGAACTATTTTCTAATAATTAAGCACAGGGAGATTTTATGTGAAAAATGAAAGAGCCACATCCACCTGAGGCAATAATGAGCCAAAGCTCAGTGACAGCTGCCCTCCTTGAGAAATAATGTGCTATCCTGCTCGACATTACTCCAGCCTGGTCCTTTCACTCAATGACTACCCTGGTGGGGCTAGGCATTTGAGTTTATGATCGTCAACGTGGAGAGATTCATTTAGTCATTTCAGCATGGAGAACATTCTGTGTAATTAGTTAAAATACTTGATGTTCATTGAGAACTGCATAAAGATACCCAGTTCTCAAAGGGCAAAAAGAAGTAAGCCTGTAAGTCTAGGTGTGTTCTCAGAAAACACATATCGTTCAAATCCATGTAACGCTTAAGATATTCCATACGTATCACAGAGGCCCTTTAACGTGCGGAGATTTGCGAAGCTGGAGTAATCGTGTCATCTGTCGGCAATGTTCGCTGCGCTCATCATCTCAATCTATCGTCGCTCATTCTTAGATTACCTTCACAAGGGAAGAGCTGAAAAGGTTGCTTTGAATTGGTCCTGCTAGGAAATAGTGAAGAGTGTGGTAACAAAAGCTTACCTAGTCAGTAAAGGAACTGAAATATTATTGCCTTTATCAGATGTATCTCTGTGCTTGAAAGACAATGATACTGTTTAGATTAGTAGTAGCTCTTCGTACAGGCTTCAAATTCTAGAATGAAGAATTCACGGGAATAAAAGACACAGCATAGAGAATATAGTCAATGCTATTGTCATAGTGTTGTGTGGTAGCCACAGATGGCAGCTACACCTGTGATGAACATAGAACACTCTAGAGAGAAGTTGAATCCCTATGTTGTACACCTGAAACTAATGTGTGTCAACTAGACTCGAATTTAAAAAAATTAAAAATGCTAATCTCTTTGAATCTACAAGAATTGCTTTTACATTAAACAATAACATTCTCATTTTTAAATCCTATATTGACTTGAACCTTAATTATGTTCCCAAACAAGGATTTTTATTGTTATCCAGTTTTTCTTTGTATCCAACTTTGAAAGTTTCTGAGGTGGAGTCTTTGGATTTACGTTTTATGAAACAACAGCTACGTTTCAGTGTTGACAGTGGCAATCCATAAAAGAAAAGAATATTTGAGACCAGAAGCTTCAAGATCAGCTATTATTATTCTAAACTACAGAATGTGAAAATGTGCTAATAAATATCTATAGAATAAGTAATTTTCCCATGCCAAACCTTGAAACTTTTGATGTTCATTCAGTTATTATTAATCAGTTATTATTTTGTATACTGTACAATCTAAAAATGTGGCAATAAATACCTATAAGTAACTGTAGGATGTGTAATTTTCCCAAGCAGAACCTTGAAACTTCTGATGTTTATTTAAGAATTCTTTCATTAGCCCTTGTAAAATTTTGTTGTTTTCTTTATAGGCTCTAATATATCTTTTTAAATGAATTCATCGCAATTGTAATGCTACTGTATATGACCTAAATTTTCCTATGAGTGTTTTAAAGCTCTTTATAATTTTTGTGTTGGGAGCTTTAGGTATTAGCTATTTTTTTGTGTGTTTTTTTTTAATAATAATATTTTTATTATATTATGTTAGTCACCATACAGCCATACAGTACATCCCTAGTTTTTGATGTAAAGTTCCATGATTCATTACTTGCATATAACACCCAGGGCACCATGCAATACGTGCCCTCCTTAATACTCATCACCAGCCTATCTCATTCCCCAACCGCCCTCCCCTCTGAAGCCCTCAGTTTGGTATTAGCTATTTTAAATCCACCTTACAGCTGTCCATAGGACTTAACTCTTACATTGCTTCCTTTGTTTTACAATTGATATTCTTGGGTTTGTTCAAGCGTTATTGTTAAAATCTACACAGTGATAATTTTATTTCCTTCTTTTTAACACTTATATTGATTGTTATTTTCCACCTCTATTTGTATTAACAAGAACTACTAGAAATGTTTTAAATAATAGTAGTGATACAAAAGCTTAGTCTTATTCCTAACTTTAAAATCATCTGATCTTATTCAATCTAAAGTTCTTTTTTAAATCAATATACACGGTGAATTTTATTAAATTCATTTTCATATCCATGAAGATTTTTTTGTTTCTTGTTGGACTTTGACTAATGCATGATTTGCATTTTATTTTTTGATTTTATAATAGTAAGGTATTGCAATGAAGTTACCACGTCTATAGCTGAAGTAATGTTATTTTTGTATTTGACTGACATCTGTTCGAAACAATTACAACAATAATCACTGGGTGTTATATGCAATTGATGAGTCCTGAAGTCCACCTCTGAAACTAACAATACACTGTATGTTAATTAATTGAATTTAAATAAAATAAAATTTAAAAACAAAACAATTACATCAAAATCCACAAGTAGAATTATTCTAAAACAGTCTTTTCTAAATGATTTTTAATTTTTGGTATCTATGTTCCAATGAAATGCTCTGAGGAAATCAAGCAGGTAAAGGAGAAGATACTGGGAATGTTATATGAAGGAGTCTTGTGAGAAGGAAGAGCCTTCTTCGCTTTCTCGTTCTCTTCACTCACTGTCTATGGTCTGAGAGACGTTTGCCTTTCCTGGGTCTGTGTGTTTATGTTTACTAAATATTATTTGACTTATTTGTTGTCATAGCTATCGAATCAACTGCTAACTTTATGTGTTCTTTTAAATTTAAAGATGAAAATATTTTAATCTGAAAAATTTTGTTTGAATACAGCTTTGGATTCATTCCAGAAATTTTGACATGTCCTTATTTTTTGTAAATATTGTTCAATCACAATTTTGTGGGGGGCTGGTAAGAAATATTATTTAAAAGAGTTAAAATATTTCCAGGTGACTGGGCTCTTTCTGTTTATATGTTTAATAATAATTTTAATGTTCATATATTCTAATTATGAAAAACAACTAGGTACTTTCTGCTACTTAAAATGTTTAGCAGCCTGAAGTAGATATTATTTCTGTAAACTGCTCAAGGATATTTAAAAGGCAGTCATATTCTCTTTTGCAGGATTCTGAATTTGATATAACACTAATTTTTTATTTGAATAATTCAGATTGGGTGACTTCTTATTTAGTTATTTATTAATTCATTTATCCAGAGGGAAGGAGAAGTGTGATGAAATATTATACCACAGAATTTATATTAATTTCTTATTACATTTCTAAGGTTATTATTTTTTAGCTGTTTGCTTTTATTCTGCCAATTCTTTGTTCAGCTTGTGAAGGCTGATGCATTGTAGATTATACCCTCTATAAAAATCAATGACTGTACCTTTTAATTAGTTTTGTTTTCATTTTATTTTTCTTGTGAAGGTATTGCAGTAATCCAGTTTACTTTTAGTTGCATTTGCCCAGTATATATTTTCTATTATTTTATATTTAGTCTTTATCACTCAATTTGTTTTAAGTTGGTCCCTGGTAATAATAAAATGTGTATTTTTATTTTTCATTAGTTTTTTGCTTTTTTTTTTTTTTTTTTTTTTTTTTTTTTTTTTTTTTTTTTTTTTTTTGGTGAGAGAGAGAGAGAAAGAGACAGAGCACCAGTGGGACCAGAGGGAAGCGCAGAGGGAGAGAGAGAGAGAGAGTGCCTTAATCAGACTTCATGCTCCATGCAGAGTCCAACTTGGGGCTCGATCTCAAGACCCTGAGATGATGACTTGAACAAAATCAAGAGTCAGACACTTAACTGACTGAGCAACCCAGGTGCCCCAATATGTGGATTTTTAAAACTAATTTGTGAGGCTTTGTCTTTCAATGTTGATTTTATTCATTTTATGTATTTTGTAAAAACTGATTTGTTTTATCTCACATTAATTATCATGTAATTTATATGCCTGGTTTTAAAATATAGTTTACATGTATTCTGCATGCTTTAAGTTTTCATCCTATTTTTTTAAAGATTTTATTTATTTAGTAGAGAGAGATTGAGCATGGGTGGGGGTGGGGAGGAGCAGAGGGAGAGGGAGAAAACAGACTCCCCATTGAGGAAGGAGCCCAAGGCAGGACAGACCCAGGGGACTTTGGGATCATGACCTGAGGCAAAGGCAGCCACTTAACCAACTGAGCCACCCAGGTGCCCCTTTACATGCTATTTTTAAGTCTACTAATAATGGCACTTAATATATACATAGTTGATCCTATTTTTAATTAATAATATTAAAATAAAAGGATATCTCAAGTCTCTATTGCATAAATCAAAATATTCATCATGCTACTTATTCTTTTTCCTTGTTCACAGCCCACATTTTGTTTTTAATGATATGGGATTTCAGATCCTTATTACTAGATTACTGTTTTCGTGTTCTCATTGCTAGATACTTTTGTTTGCACGAATTATTTATTACATTTGCAACTTGCTTAAAAACTATAGTTTACTATCAGTGGTTTAAAAAAAATATCTATCCTTGATAAGCTGTGACTCCCTAATTTTATCTCATTTGGCTCAGATCTGTATCAACTGGCACATGATCATAGGTAGACACATAATCAGAGTTAGATTATATTCTTTTTGAAACTTTATTAGAGAATTTTTGGGGAACATAAATATCTGCATCAATTAGTTTTTATTTCACATAAATCACTTCAAAACTTAGTGGCTTAAAACAACAAGAAGTTATTTAGCTCACAGTTCTGCCCACGTTTCTTTTGCTCTGAGCCCCGCTAAGTTCATCCAGGCTTGTGCTGTTCACCTGGCTAGTCCTCGATGGCCTTACTCAAGTGACTTGCACTTACTTGGCTGTAGGCTGTGTGCCTGGCATCACTTGTCTCTCTTACCCAGCAAACCAGCCAGCCCAAACTTCTTACAGGGCAGCAGGGCTCCAAGAGAGGATAAGCCCCAAAGCAAGATCACTTCTCATGTGCTTAATCATTTGCTGATGTCCCAGAGTAAAGCAAATCACAGGGCCGAGCAGAGTCGGATGGAGAGGGCTCTCAAAGTTTTATAACAAGGGTAGGTAGGGATACAGGGATAGGAAAAATGACTGGCATTTTTGTAACTCTTCTGCACAAAAACTCACACATTTATTTTGCTTCCTTTTATTTTATAGACTCTTTTATGGATTAAACTGATTATCCATTCTTCCTTTCCTTTTCCCTTCTTTAATTTCTGTTTATTTTCTCTTGAATTTGTGTGTATACCCCATTTAGCAAATATTCATAATTTGCAACAGTGTGTTCTTACTGAAGTTTCCTCCCTGTTTACCTAGTTGCTATTTCAGTACTCTGTTCAGATCTTAAGCTGGAGGGCTTGTTGATATCAATTTACATTTCCTGTCCAGTGATTTAACAGAGTGACTCGAATAGCAAGGGAACCGTAGCTCTGGGCAGTTCCAGCAGAAGAACTTCATTTAGGGATTGTTGATTCACTGTGTGAGGGAGGTGGCTGCCCTGGGAGCAAGTCTTCTGTATTGAGTTTTAGGCTGACCTGGCTTTCTTGCCGCTGCCCTGTATCTGTTTCATAGCTAAGTCCAACCTCCTCTCTAGCGCATCGGGGAAAACCCCAACCACTCTGTCAGTCAGGGCATAATCTTGGTTCTTCCCTATTCAGTGGCTCTTGAATGCTTTTGATGCTCTGCAGGTGGAATCAATTCCAATTGTTGTGTTCCCTGTCTGGCCTGTGGTCTACCCACGCCTCCAGGCATATGTGTTCAAAATTAGGGAAAGTTACTGTGATTCTGCCCCACAGGATATCCTAGGCTTCCCTGAACGACACGCTGCTTCCATAGAAAATACATTACAAGCTGCTTCTCTATGCATGTCTCCACTCTAGCCCTATCTCTATCGTTTCAGTAAACGTTGGAATACACCTCCTTGTGTCAGGGTCTGTTGTTTTATATTTCCTCCTCAGGTGATTTTATCTTCATCAGTAGCTTTATCCCCCATAACCAAATCAATCATAAATTATTCCATTCATTCAATATCGTTCTTATGAATAGCGACCTGACACCTTGGCATTTCTTTTGCACATTTTTTAAAAGATTTATTTATTTATTTGGTTGGGGGGAGAGAGAGCAAGTGCATGACAAAGGGAGAGAGAGAATCTTCAAGCAGATTCCCCACGGAGCATGAAGTCTGACATGGGCTTGATCTCATAACCCATGAGATCATGACCTGAGTCAAAACAAAGAGCCAAAATGAAGAGCTTAACCCACTGAGCCACTCAGATGCCCCACTTTTGAACATTTTAAAACCATCACTGCCTGCCTGTGTTTAGAACAGTATTTGTTCTGTCCCCTCCTATTTATTGTCCTTTCCCCATGTCCATGTAACAAGGAATGGATAGTGCAAGGCACCTGCTTTCTCTTTTTGAATTTCACTTTTATTTCACAAACAGAAACTTAGAGAACAAGTACATTCTTGACACTTGCCTCTTCACTTTGATGCTTCATATGTAACCCATCACTAGGTTCTGTTGATCTTCATGCTCTAAGTATTTTTAAAATCTCTCCAGTTTTCTTCATGTCCACCATCCTAATGCAAATAGCTGATCTCTATTCCCTTCACTATTTCAGTAATTTCCTAAGTGCTTTACTTGAATTTAATTTGTTGTGGATCTTATACTTTTTCAATCATTTCAATAAGAGTTGGCAAGAGCTATTAATAACTTTTGCTTTAGTGTCTAATTTTTAATAAACCATATGATATGTTTTTCTAAGGAGCACGGTTTGCTGGAATAATTATAGTACCTTTTGTAGAATCATTACAATGATCAAATGATGCTATCCTATAATATTCGTAGCATAGCTCCTAGGACATATAGCAAGAGCTCAAAATTGTTGGTAATTTAAATTTACTTCACAGACTTAATATAAACATGCTTAGACTGATTTTTGTCTCTGTTATGTATTTTATTAAGGTCATTTAATTAATAAACATGATCATTTTCTAAAATACATCACCTTTTGAAAATTGTACAATACCAGTTTCCCTCAAATTCTGACATATCTAGGGTTTTCCTCTGGATAATATTTTTAAATAGAAATATCTTTTGTTTTATTGAAGCTTTTAGCCTATAAACTATCAGAAAGATATATGTTCCTCTGTATAATCCTGTCAAATTTTCTTAGGGTCAACCTTCACCTTTCTTTGAGCTCCCTGTAATGGAGCATTATAACAACTTTAACCAAGCCATATAACCGCCTTGCCCTTTTGTACAGAATATTATGTTTCTTCATTTACCAGAAATAAAAATATTAGAATTTTAAAAATTGTTCACTTTATTGCAATTTAAGATAAGATTAAAATGCATTTTATTTGAAAAAGGTGCTATAATTTCTTGGCACATATTTAATTTATAAATTTAAAAAGTGCTATGTAGACACTTTTCCAAATGGCTAACAGACATATGAAAAATTGTTCAAAATCATTAGCCATCAGGGAAATTCAAATCAAAACCACACTAAGGTACCACCTTACGCCAGTTAGAATGGCAAAACTTGACAAGGCAAGAAACAACAATTGCTGGAGAGGATGTGGAGAAAGGGGATCCCTCCTACATTGTTGGTGGGAATGCAAGTTGGTACAGCCACTCTGGCAAACAGTGTGGAGGTCCCTTAAAAAGTTAAAAATTGAGCTACCCTATGATCCAGCCATTGCACTACTGGGTATTTACCCCAAAGATATAGACGTAGTGAAGAGAAGGGCCATATGCACCCCAATGTTCATAGCAGCATTGTCCACCATAGCTAAATCGTGGAAGGAGCCGAGATGCCTTTCAACAGATGACTGGATTAAGAAGTTGTGGTCCATATATACAATGGAATATTACTCAGCTATCAGAAAGAACGAATTCTCAACATTTGCTGCAACATGGACGGCACTGGAGGAGATAATGCTAAGTGAAATAAGTCAAGCAGAGAAAGACAATTATCATATGATTTCTCTCATCTATGGAACATAAGAACTAGGAAGATCGGTAGGGGAAGAAAGGGATAAAGAAAGGGGGATAATCAGAAGAAGGAATGAAGCATGAGAGACTATGGACTCTGAGAAACAAACTGAGGGCTTGGGGGGGGATGGGATAGACTGGTGATGGGTAGTAAGGAGGCACTTATTGCATGGTGCACTGGGTGTTATACGCAACTAATGAATCATCGAACTTTACATCAGAAACCAGGGATGTACTGTATGGTGACTAACATAATAAAAAAAATTAAAAAAAATAAAAAGTTCTATGTAGAGATATAAGGGTTAGGAAAGGAAAACTTACAGAGAATTTGTTCCAGTATAAGCAATGATCACATAATTCATATTATTTCAATTCTGCAGAGGCAAGTATATCTTCCACCATCCTGGAAAAAAAGTCATTTGTGCATTTACATTCACATATTTTCATAAAGGACATTATATAACGAATCCTGAGTTTTCATTATGTGGAAAATTGTACTAGTCTACTATTATTGTCATAACCACAACAAATCTGCAAGATTTATAAAACATATCACTCTTAACCAACAGGTTTTGCTGAGCTAATTTTTCTATATTCTCAGTCTTGAACAGATACTAAAATTGGTTTTCTCTAAGTAATGACCATTAATACAGAGAAAAGTAAATAAATGTACCATGATAGACACTAAAAGAAAATCCAAAGAAGTATTTTTTCAAGAATATAATAGTATGTATTTTATCCTTTTGGTCTTTAAAATAAAATCTCAAAAATGGGTTATCGTTTTCTTTCTTGGCTTTGGGCAAGACTGCACACAGTAGTGACCTTCTCTTTTACTCTATTTCCTGCTCCATTGGTAGAGTTTTGAAGATATCTGCTTTGATATCTTTTTCTTTATATCTTTTTTTTTTTGTAAGCCAGGATTTCTCAGTATCTTTTCATACTTTCTGTATCTTTCTTATAATCATCTTTCATTTTCTTTGATATTTTCTTTACAAAAGAAAACAAGAGGAAAATAATTTCTACTCTCTTTTTTATATATATTATTTTCTGAGTTGGTTTTATTTATTTTTTTTATTTTATTTTTCAGTTAGAAACTGTAACAACTAGTTCAATTTGAGATCTTCATCTTGGTCCTGGGGCAAGAATTAAGTGTAGGGAATACAAAAGCTAGAACATGGAATGATTCCCAGGTGGAGAAAATCATATAAATAAAGGCACAATTGCCTGAAATTTTGGACGCATTAGGGCATTCTTAACTGACTGACCTACATTACATGTACTGCAAAGAACAAAGATGAGCACAGAATCATAGATTGGAACCATTCTGTGAAGAGTCCTGAATGTCAGGTTAAAGTTTATAGCAACCAACAACATAAAATGTTTTCTAGGCACAAAGATGGGGAAAAAAAGCATGCATAGGTTATGTAAAATATTCTAAAGGGTGTGATTGGGACACTGCAAACATAGATGTGGGAATTCTCAGCCAGCGAAGGCTAAAGCAGCAGAGCAATGCACGGACCAACACTCAGCTTTCCCTTACAGGAAAAAAAAAAAATCAACTCACTAAGTTTTTAAATATATCCATGTTCAAGTATAGCTAGGATATATTATCATGGCTAGCTAATTGCTTTAAAAGAGAAACTGATTGTAGGTCAGCTAATAACAAATAACCCCAAAATCACATTGGCTTATGATGAAAAAAATTAATGTTTTCTTACTCGTGAGTTGGTAAGCAGCAGGGGTGGCATATAGGTCAGGTGTAGGCTAAAGTGTACCTTTGTTCTCCTTGGATCCCTGACTTCCCAGCATGAGCTTTCTTACAGCGGATGGCGGACCATCATATGGGCAAGCAGGAACAGGTGATGCTTATTAAACGCCCAACTTGTTACTAGTGTTTTGTTTCTTCTACCCACATTCTATTGGCTAAGGCAGATCATACGGACTCACCCACAGCAGTGAGGTGGGGCTTGAGTTACGATCCCAGCGAATCATACTAATTAATGGTAAAAAAGGGAGGAAAGATTGTAAACAAATTACATAATCTTTCGCAGTCTGTTTGAGGGCCAGTTTGCTCGTGATAAAACAATATTCTACATTTTCAAATGTACAAGTTAAGATTTGTACAAAAGCCAGAACCTAAGTGCAATTATTAGGCCCCATCCAGCAAACTTAATTTTCTATCTTTCTAGTTTCTTCCACAGAAACTTAGTCATACTCTTACAAGGAAAAAAAATTGCAAATGTGATTTGACTAAGGTCTATTTCTCTTTAGTATAAAAACCTTAGACTTAAGAAACAAATCTCTAGTTACTAAGTTTCCAGAATTACTATTACTTGTTAATTCACGAGAACATCGGAAACAGCTGATGTAAGTGGTTATCTATTGCACACGTCTACCCCTCTGGTGTTCTTTACGGCAATGGTTTCCAAATAGTGGTGAGGAAACAAGAAGGGTTTCTTTTAATACCTTTATAAATGTTTTAAGTGGTCATTATGGCCATGTTTAATATGTATATACTTCATCACCTCATTCTCAAGTCATTTATTAAAACTTCAAACAGTTTCAAATTCCAGAAAAACACGGCCTCAGAAATAAAAGAACCATTGTTCTTGACCCATTTTTATACTTCAGTACGCATTAGAACTAGTCTTAATAAACAGCTTAGCATGTATTATGGTTTCTGTCAAAATATATTGTCTTTTTCAATATATACATATTAAAAATGAATGCAATTTTTGTTCCCTTTTAGATTACCTCTTCTCTGAACTTTTAATAATATAGTTTCAAAGCTAAGCAAATAAAAAACAAAAGAAGCCTGCTAGAACTTTCCAAATGTAAATTATAGTGTGCTTGGATTCATGGATCATCAGGCCTTTCCATCACAAAATCATTCTGTGATATTAAAGAATAGACCAAAAAAATTCTGAGTCAATTAATTCCAAGTTAAATGTTTCTGTGGTCTTCCAATATCAAAAAAACAGTAAAAATAAATGTAGAATACGTATATACAACATAAGTTAACACTTTCATCATTAGAGTAATTTTTATAATCATTTTGAACACAGTATAGAAAATCAGAGAAAAATTGTACAAAGATCTGATAATTCTTAATTCATAACTATTTATACTATCTTTAATGTAAGTAGTAATGTATATGCATAAGTACTCTTCTTGCCTAGGCCATATTAACTAAGATAAAAGAGAGCAATTATTAAAGAGACAAGTCTGTTATTGGAAATTAGCATAGCTACAAAGATATCTAAATGCGATTAAAAATGTAAAATGATCAACATTAAGTGAAGAAGGTCACAGCTTCTTGTTGCAGAAACACCTCAGCAATCCTGACATTTTTTTTTTCAATCCTGACATTCTAATATCACTCCTAAATCGGTGAAAACAAAGTCAACTCTGAATGCTTATAAGACTTCACGGCATTAATTATACCTCAATTAAAAAAGAAAAGACTCTCTCTCGCTCACTTTCTCTCTCTCTTAAATAAATAAAGTCTTAAAAAAAAGATTTCACAATACATTAGCTCAAAGAAGAAAAATACAAATTCTCAAACTGGTGCCAAAACTAATAATCATAGAAGAAGCCTACAGTCTACTGTTTTAGTCTCATCTGGGTTTGCCTGGAAATCACCTCAAAACAAAAGATGAATAAATATGAAATAACAGTGAAAATTTCATTATTTAAGACATTTTCCTACACAAATTTGCATGGTAAATTATTTCCAAAAAGATTTACTCATTTTCAAGTTATCACATATTCTGAGGAGTTTGGTTACAGGCAGGGTACAGATACTCAAATAAATTCAATATAGACAAAGGGAAAGTAGAAATTTATATTAGTCATCATTATGCATGTATTTACTTGTTTTAATTACTTATTGTTATTTATATTTATCTATTTATTTTGTATATTTATTTAGCTCATAAGCTGGTGGGAATATTTTCTATTAAACTACCTCAAATTTAATTTGAAAACCTAATTCTCATAATTCATAGTACTCATTTTATTTATTTATAGTTTCACCTTACAATATCTAGTTTTAGAAGACATTGAACTTTTAGAAATTCTTTTTTTTAAAGAGATACTTGGGTTGATAAGCATTGTTTTTGTAGTCAAATTATGAAAGAGACAATGCATATTTTTAGGAAAGTTATATGTATATGTTTAAACTATTAACAAATATGACCACAGTAACATTTATTTTTTAGTAAATTAAACCAATAGTTTAAAGTATGACTGATTGCGCCTAATGCTTATGCTGTTTAATAAAATATAGTAGGAGTCAACTAAACACTTCTGTCAGTTATATTTATTTTTATCACAGTGTGTACATTTTACTACCACTATGAATTTTTGTAACATACTTCTGAAAGCTTGAGAACAGCATTGCTTTTTCTGCCAGCTTTATTTATTTTTATCTGCTACCCAAGGAAAATTTATATATTTTTGTTAGTGCTAAAATACAAAATTTGATAATGCTGAAACTTGTCAAATTTAGCTTACCTATGCAAAAGTGATTAAAAACTTTTTAGAGGTTTAAATTAGAATATATGAAAGCTAAGTCGAATCTCTAAACTGATGTTTTTTGTTTCAAAAATCATGGATGTCTCTGCTTAAAAAATCTGATTCAATAAATATTTATCATGCTCCTCTTTTGGCTAACTCCTTTAGGAGTTCACAGTGAAAGGAAAGATATTTTGTACCTCACCAGAGTTGCAATTGGCTCCTTAAGGTTAGCGGTTCAACATCACTGGCTAGTGATTCACTACTGCTTGTCTGTACCTGAAACTCCTCTGATAGGTCATTTGCTCGTGGCTCATCCAACGTCCAGTTCAGCTGAGTGACCAGAGAAAGTTAATGGTTTGCTCTTACTTCAAGCTACATTTGTTAAATTCACACTGGGAAGAAAGATTTTAAGGAGCAACTTGCAATCCCTTTTGCTCCCATTCCTGAGGCTGGGGGACTCACTCAGACAGAAAGATGGCAGTGGATCCTTGTGTAATTTCTTATGAACGTACTAATAACTCACTTTGTTAGTTTGGAGATTATGCACTTCTCCAACTTGAGACTTCAACTTTTAAGTTGGGCAGGAGGGTACATCCAGTGTGGGTAGAAAAACACACTGCAAATACTGGACCTCTTCCTGCATCACCTGTGCCTCTTAAAAGCTTATTTACTTGAAATTATTAATAAAGTTTGAAATTGAATAAAATATTTGATTTGTGTGAGTTGGAGTTCAATCAGATCCTTTCTATTAACTCATGCTCAAGTGTTTAGTGGGATTGGCATGATTATTTTCTAATAATGAAAAGTACACACAAAAGGAGACTAGCTTCCCTGCCTAGCTTTCTTGTTTTTAAGAAAATCTATAAAACAATTCTGAATTTTCTATTGTTTTGCTTTCTCTTTAGATTGCTTTAGAAACATTTCAACTTAGATAATATTTTGGAAGAATAGAGATGTCTGTGATTTAGGTAATAAGGCTGATCACTTTTTCGGTTTAACTAAAATCTACCATGTGATATTCAGTTTAAAAATTCATTTGAGAATTTGTATGCTCATTGCAAAATTAATCAGGCAGAAATGAGTTTTCTCTATGAAGATTTGCTCTTATTTGTTTTCTCGTGCTTATTTTAATTTCAGTCTAAGGACAATTTATCCATTGTTGAGAATGTGAATACTTAGAATGCTTGGTGAATGTATTACCTGGGTTTAAGTGCCCTTCAGGACTACTGGGCAGCTGCCTTCCTTTTACTGGTTCTGCAACTGCTCTGGGCTTTCCTCCCACTGGAAACATTTTCTTTGAATATCAACTTATCTAATTATCCCCATGTGATAAAAGACAACTTCCATGTGTTTGCCTGAGCTCATACCTACATTCCAAAATGAGAAACCTAAATGTCTAATACCTTTGTAAATTATTATCAATGATGTAAGAACATTCAATGTGGTATAGAAAAAGATAAATCTTTATGAAAAATAAAATGTATGTTATATAGTAAGTTAGCCACTAACTTAAGAAATGATTGTAACACATATTTAAGGGCAATGTTTTGCTGGATGAATAACTGGATAAAAATTATATTTTAAAATCAATCATTATCATTAAGCTACCAATTTCTGAAAAAAACAAAACAGCGCAAAACACAACTACATCTCTAACTAAATGATACAAGTGACAGGAATAGCAAGTTCTCTTTTTGACCAGTGGGTCAGGTATTGTGACCAAATGAGACCATTTGTTCAGTATATGCAGATGTTCCATCAACTGTCATGGAAATTTAACCAGATAGTTGTTCAAGTTTCCCAGTTAAATTTTGAAATTATGAGTGACATTTAAAGAAAATGTTACTGGTAAAGTTTTATTTCCTCAAGCAGTTATTAAATACATTTTGACTCTGTAATCAGTACTCTGAGAGATTACTTCTGAAGTTCTTTTCCTTTCAGATGAGCCAGATGGTGGCATTGTTTTCATTCAAAATGTAGTTTTGAACTTTATTAACCAAATATTTTGGTAATTTCCATAACATTGGATTCTGGGGGGCGTTTTTATGTAGAGTTCAGTTTAAACGAATTTATCATATGTCTACAGTCCAGGCATGTTGCTAAGAGATAGAGATAAAAAGATGAATGCTGACTGTTCTTGAAAAACATATTTTGTTGGGGGAGTCAAAACTTTAAGACAAATAATTCAAATTATGACTTTTATTATGCTTTTCTAGAAATATGTAGAAGCCGCAAAATTGTTACAAAGTACTGGGATTATCACCATCTGTTTCTATCAGGGAAATAAGGTAAAGCATAAAGAGAAAATGACACCTGTCATGGGTTCTAAAGAATAGGTGTTTAATAAGCAAAGGGGAAGGATATTTTGGATAGAGGTGAAAGTTTGTGTAAAGCCTCACAAGGAAGCTATAATGCTGGGTTGAGTTAACATGTAGAAAAGTTTTATGAAAAAAGAGAACAACTATGGATATGATATCAAGCTAAAAGGTCAAATAAATGGTCAGAGAACACACACATCAGGGCTAGTGGAACAAAAATTATTGGGAAAAACAATGAAACTGGATCAGTGGCAAGAATGTGGTTTCCCTGTCACCCATTACATTCTGGGGTGGAGCCCAGGAATAGAGCAGGACACTGCCAGTCTCTGGGAGGACTTAAGTATTGTGCTGTGAGGATATTTAAACTGCAATCATAAGAAATTGGCCTCCCCTCCCTGGCCTGATAAGAAGCTGGGATTGAACAACGCTCTGAAGGGCAGAACCTTGACTCCAGTCCAGATATCCCAGCTCAGCATCTGTGGTTGGAGGAATACTAATGTGGGGACCATCACGGTATGTCAGCAGGCTGGATTCTAAGCCTTCTGTTTGCTTCTGTATCACATGCCAGACCAGCACCATGCTCCTCCATTTCAACCTCATCCAGAGTTGGTTCTCTAAGAGCTCAGAGGTAGTTAGCTTTCATGGAAATTTGTAGGAGACCAACCCACAGAGGATCCATCTTAGACAAGTTAACCCTTAGGTCTCATATATCCAAGGTGTTTAGAACAAATCCTGGCACAAAATAACCTCTCAATACTTTCATTATTATTTTCTAATTACACTCAGTTTATGGTGGAGTTGGCATTTAAAATCAGGCCGTTTGACTTTTAGCACACATCTTTAAATACTATGCCATGATGACTTTAGCATAATTTGTGTATATCCATTCATGTTCATCATTATCTTCAGTCACTATGGAAGAACAAGGAAGAATAAGGTGATCTTTTCTTTTTTCTGCTATTTCATTAAGCAGTAGAACTAAATGTACCAAGACATAGAAGAAAGGGATTATTTTTCCTTTCTGTTTATAATACATAAATGAGTCAACACATTTTCTAAATATAAGTGTCGACTGAAGGTAATATTTAAAAATCAAAGACTACAAAACACGTTGAACATATTTTTATTATCGAATATATCTATTGTAACTACCAGAGTTGCTGGTAATTGTGTCTGCCTTTTCCATTCTTTTTTCATGCAACAAAACTTGCACACATAACCGTATTAATTAGCCTATGAATGTGGTCATACAACCTAAGTCAGTGAATCAAAGATCTTCCTAGTATATCTCTAAGCATGGCTGATAAAAAAAAAATCTTTCTGTAATGCTTTTAGAATATAAACTCAGGATTCTGGAAAAGTGTTTCCACAGCCATGTAGAATATCTTTATCATGGTTGGAGAATTCAGTCGAGTGACAGGAAGTAAAGACAAAAGGGAAATGGAACCAGAGTAGAGAAACCTTGGTTTTGGTGGTATGTTGGATCAGTTTCCTACATGCTCTTTTGAGTTATGCTAGTCAATGATTCAAATAATTTAGTTGTTTTTTTTTTCTTTCTACTTGTAACTCTATTCCTGCCTGGCACAAAAAGATTTTTGAAATTTCTGAGCTAAATTTTGAAGAAAAAAATGAAGGCTAAAAAAATGTAGTGGGCATGAGGTAGTTATTTAACAAAATCTTAGAAATTGTAGCTCAGGAGATTATGTGACAGAGTTCATGAAATTCAGAGACATTTTTAGTTCAGAATTAACCTGGAAATTACTCCTACATGAAAATTCCAAAAGCATAACTATTTTATTATAGCAATGGAGGAGATGAGAATGAACCAAAAAACTGAGTAGAAGCTAGGGGATAGACTCCATTTCTGAACACATGGTATTCAGAGCATGATGGAGGCTGTGAGTGCAAAAACAGTGGAAATACATTTTACACAAGCTTTGAACTGAGCTTACAATTCTCTTTTGTTGTCGTTATTCTTGTTAAAGGGAATATTGTCTAGTGAAATGGAATAGAACAAGATTATCATAGAACAGAAATGATAAGTGAATCAGAACCTCTGATTAAGAGAGTGGAGAAAAGAAAAGGTCTCCAAGTTTCTGGACGCAGTGACTGGGTACATTCTGAAGACATTAGCCAAGATAAGAAATGGATAGAAAAAAAACAGATTTTGTTGTACAAATGGTTGGTTCCATTGTGATATTTTGTGATTTTGTAGTAATTTGAGGCAGTCAGATGGAGACATTTAATTGTAGTGTAAACCCAAAGCTAGACAAAAAATCAAGATTAAGCTTTATGATTAGAGAACATATAGAAAACAGAGAAATAATTTAGGTCCTATCCCAACCCTAGAGGTATATGAATATCTAGGAAAGACATCGGTTTCCACTTCAGGAAAACACAACATGCTGAGATGTATGTATACATTTTAGATGATTAAATCTCATTATCTTAAAATAGTCTTGATTTCCTACTCCTATCTACAATTTTTTTCTCAATGTGCTCTAAAATGTAGCAACCCAAGTTTATCTAAAAACCACTACTTAGCTGGACCAGCTAATCCAAGTTCCTGAAATATTTTGTACTTATTAGCTGAAATTTGTCTACCTAGTCCTTTTATCAATCTTTGAATATATCTGAAAAATTGAAACTATTTAAAAGCAAAAAATTAATTAAAGAAGACTGAACATCATGAAATGAGAATTTGGCATATAAAGTTGATACAAATTTAGTTAATACATATGTATGAGTATAGCTGTAGGTATACAGATAATCTACATCTATTCAATATTTAGATATATGCTATTTATCTATAATCTATTAATGCATGCAAATGCAAGACAGAAGTAATATATACTGTAACCCTGTAATTAATATTAAATCTTAGACTAAGTCATTAGAGAAATGACACAGAAAGCCAATAGAATGCTTTCTGTTCTAAGTAATTCTATATCCGTCTGTTATTGGTTGTTGTCTTGCTGTTGCTCATTCCCATCCCTGATAACGCTGGCTCTGGCTCATTTCTCTTGCTCACTGCAGTCACCTACTATTATTCTCCCTAGGGTAGTCTTCCCTTGGCTTAGAAACTTCCTCCACCTGAGGAAGAAACTACCTAAAACACAAACCTGGGGTTATTAAATTTAACTACTTAACAATGTTCCTTTCCCTCTCTGAGGGAAACGTTTCGTAAGTGACTGCCATAGGGAAGAAATGCAGAGGAGACTTGCATGGATTAACTGAACTTCATTGACTGATTTAGGTGAAATTGTTGTGGAAAAAACAAATTTAAGTAACAGGCAAGCATGGTGCCAGAAACACCTGTAAGTAAATGTATTTCGTGTGTTTAGAAACCAGATGTTCCGATTGCTTCATGACAGAAAAACCAAAACAAAACCAATGAATCCAAAGATGACGCAGATGGTGTTTAAATCACGGGAACTCTGGCAAATCATATGAACCTATCTCAGGTTAATCTTTCCGTTTTTTGCTTTGTTTTACTTCTCTTTCTTTTCTCAGGGCTCTACAGTATAGATTTTATTCTTTTTCACTCTTACATACTTATATGTCTTCTCAGCAAGATCACTTTCCTTCAAGTTAAATTCATTTTATTCTTTCTAAAAAATTAAAAAAATAAATAGGTCAGCCTCCCACTTGACTTCTCACGGTCTTGGAGCTACTACCCTCTGTCTCCTTGCTCTCACAACCAAACATTCAAGGAGTTACCCATAATGCTGTGCCCATCCCCCTGCCTCCCGTTAGCTCTGCAATCCTCTCGTTTCTAGCCTTCACCATTAACACTCTCCTGAAAGCAGCTAGTCTCAGAAATTGTTTCAAAGACCTCTGTTACTAAACCCTCTATAACTAAACCCAGAACCAAATATCTCTCTCATCTTACTTAGCTTCTCAACAGTACTCAAACCTGTTCACAATTTTCTCTATTTTGAAGCTTTCTCTTCCCTTAGATTTATGATGCCAGCATTTCCTGGCCTTTGTAATTAGCTCTGTGCATTGTTTTCCTCTCATTAGAGGATGAAATTCTGCAAGTTGCCACTTAACCTATTAATTTTCATAATGTCTGTATTATACTTCTCTACAGACAAATCACAAATTGAATTTTTACCTCGATCAGTCCAGCTGCACAGAATAGTCCACTGTCCTGGAATTGTTCTGTATCTGGACTGACCACAACAGTAGCTGCTGGCTACATGGAACTACCAAGGACTTGAGATGTGGCTAGAGAGACTAAACTTTTTATTTTGCCTAAATAGTCACTTGTGGCTAGTGGCTACTGGTTAAACTATGCAGATCTCGTCCCCTCCGTGACCTACTCGGCCTTATGTCTTAGAATCTCTGAAAATTTCTTATGACTAAAGAAACAAGAAGGAACTTGTCTTCCTTCTAACCAAATAGGCATTTCTTCCAGATTCCACCCCTTGTCTAAAGAAGTAAGTAGAAAACCCAAATCATTGCAGTCACTGACCACTTAAATTTCCCAATAAATATTCCCTTCTACATATGTCTCAGACCAGTCCATATGCCCCGTATTTCCCCATAACCCCCCCAGTCTAAATCACTATTTCTGCCTATTTTGCTGCATCTTTGTCTCTTACTCTTCTCTAAAACATGCTGTAGACATAACAGTAATCTTGATGAAATACAAGTCTGCTTGTATTTGTTTGCCCTACCATTATCCCTACCACCTAATTTGAAACTTTCAGAAAGTTACATTTGCTTTAAGGTATAGAATGAACTTCTTAAAATGGCCTATGGAGCCTTACATTTCTTGGACCATGTCTACCCCACTGGCATCTTCTCTAGCCATGCTTCTCCTATTGCCATGTCTAGGCAATATTAAATATATAATTATTTCAATATTTGTATACTTTTTGGTGGCTTGTAAAGCATTTTTATAAACCTTATCTAAATTAATGCTCACATTCTCCCAAGGTTTCCTTACTCCAGCCACACAGATTTTTTTTTAGTTCCTTGAACACACCATACTGCCTTCAACCACAGGGTCCTGGAGCATATTTTCCTCTTTTCCATTGTATCCATCTTTATCTAATTCCTTCTAATTGACCTCCATTTTTCTCATTAATTTTTTAAGAAGCAAATGAAGTTTTGGCTTCACAGACTCTCACTTACTTATGATGCCCTATGCCTAATGTGAATTTTTTTCTTTAAAGCGAGACTACAAATTGTGTAACATTTGGGTCATACCAAACCTGGCTTTAATGGTGGTTGTAATACAAAATAACTTTACTTCTAAACTTTTCTTTAAAGCCTGATGATGATTGCCCATTTATGTGAATTTTGATAATGAATTGGGTTATAATTATGTTGTATACTTAAAACTAATACAATGTTATATGTCAATATATCTCAAGAAAGAAAGAAAGAAAGAAAGAAAGAAAGAAAGAAAGAAAGAAAGAAAGAAAGAAAGAAAATTTCCCAAGGCAATCAACTAGTGATTCTCTAAGTAGAGTCCTGTTCTCCTGCCTTGCAGAGTACTATTTCATGCTTTGTACCTCAGATAAGAGACTTTGAAAGTATTAATACATTACTATTTTGTTACAGACTGTTATCAGTAAAATGTTTCTATTGCCAAAATTTTATTTCTTATAAAATAATTTCTAAAACAAAATTTTGATAAATATAATGTAACATGTATTCAATTTGCTGATAAAATGTAATAGTGTGTATATTTCCATAGTAACATTTATATATGTGTTTGAAGTAAGAAAAAAGAGAAAATATACCCACTGATGATCATCAAATGATATAATACTTTTACTCAGAATATGGATTCAAATGTTAAAAAAAGAAAGATCAAATGTATTTTTTCTATCTTGTTTTAAAAATCTTAAAATTAGCTTGCAAATGCAAAACAATAAAATCTGCTATCCTTTAATCCATTAGATTACATAGTCATGACAGTATTTATAATGTTTCAATTAACTTTTTCTTCCAGTGAAAATGTTGAACACCATTTCTTACATTTTGGGGAATTTTTGGCATATAACTAATTTTTTTTAAAGATTTTATTTATTTATTTATTTGAGAGAGAAAGAGAGGGAGAGCACAAGCAGGGGGAGCAGCAGAGGGAGAGAGAGAAGCAGACTCCCTGCTGAACAGGGAGCTCTTTGGGGCTCTATCCCAAGTCCCTGGGATCATGACCTGAGCTGAAGGCAGATGCTTAACTGACTGAGCCACCCAGGTGCCCCTGGCATATAACTTTAATGTGTGTTCTCCATTGAATATAAGAGATAGTTTTGAAGAACTGCTTTTCAAGGAGCAAAGACATAGGTTGATTTATCCATTATGAGAGTAAAAGGTAGAACAAGAGAGCTAGAGGTTAATAATTTGTTTAAACCCTTGGCGCCTAGGTGGTTGAGTCGGTTAAGCATCTGCCTTCTGCTCAGTTCCTGATCCCGGGATCCTGAGATTGAGCCCAGCATCGGGCTCCCTGCTCAGTGGGGAGTCTGCTTCTCCCTCTCTCTCTGCCCCTCCCCCCAGCTTGTGCTCTCTTTCTCTCAAATAAAATCTTTGAAAAAACTGTTTAAATCCTTATGTATCTGTGAAAAGTGTAAAAATGTACAGTGCAATTCTTCATTGGCAGAATTCTTTGAAGGTATAAATTTAATGTGCAAAATAAGATAAATCCTCTTCAAAGACTGCAATTTTATTCAGAAAAAGAAACCTTCAATTGTTTTGTTTAAAAAATATGGCGACATTCCTTAAAGATTGCTTATCCAATATTTATAATTTTTTGGATCATTGGGTATGTCAATGAGAAGATTAAGCAAAAAGGAGGAAAAGATTTAAAATATGCTGGAAGAAACTTTGGCATTAAATTTAAAACTTTTAAAAATAAACTTTATTTCTCAATGTATTTTAGTTTCTCTTTGTATGATATAAAAGACTATTCTAGTCGATAGCATTACAACCTATATAAAATTTAACCAATCATCAGTTGCCTATAATGAAATCTAAATAGTAACATCTCAAAATTAACAAGGGAAATGAACATTTGAGGAAAAAATATAAAACAAGACATGATGTATCATTCTTTTTTGGGGTCATCTAAATGCTTACCCAAAAAACAATTTGAGTTCTCACTCACAGCCAATTCTTAAAACTAAACATTATTAGTGAGTACTCAACTGACTAAATCCCTTCTTACTGAACTTAAGAATCAGTACAAGAATCAACTTGTTTGGTGCTAAGGAAACTACTCATACTTCTAGTAGTGGAGAGAGAAACACAATGTAAAACATTCTTTATTGAATGTTCACCCAGAATGAGCCCCTGATTACCTAGGTGATGGAACCTAAGAACAAAAGTGCCAAGTGACTTGCCTCAGGACCAAAGTTTTCCACGTGCCACTTCAGTAGTCTTCTAGGATACATGTTGCCAAAGGAAGGAACAGGAGTAAGCCTTTTTTGATAGTAGAGAGTTATTTAGTTGACCACCAGTATCTATCAAGATAAGATTAACCATTTGCTATATTAACTCCCAGACATCAAAATAATAGCTGGGGCTGAACCTTTGTTTTGGTAAAGAGGACTAACGATGTTATCATGATATACACGTCTCTGTAAATTCTGTAACTAGCACAGTGCCATGAGGTACACAGTTGATGCTCATTGTTCGTTGAATTAGATTGAATATATCTCCTAGAACTCTGAAGTTTGCATATCTATTTTAAAGTCGTTATTTAAGAACATGGCAGTAAGAAGGATTTAAATAATTAGATTCAGGGAGTTTTCTTATAATACAATGTAGATTTACTTCAAAAGGCTAGGATCCCTCAAATCTTTATAACCATATATTTCAGAGTTTAAAATTACGTTACATTTAAGCAATTCAAGGAACACAATAAGCAACAATGCTTTGTAGAATATGTACATTTAAATAAGTCAAATTATAATAAATAAAATGCAGTAATATTAGGAACGAATTGTGGAGACAAATATGAATATTGTACTCATTGTTTTTCATGCAGACCCTGAAGATGTAAAAAGTGGGGATTCCCCCTAAGGTCAGTGTGTGAGAGAAGTAAAGCATATGAGAGAGAATCATATTGGATTTATACTGTAAAGAGTAGAAAAGATACACTCTATTTCAGTTCAGATTTTCAAATTGTCTTAAGGAATTTTTTTTCCTTTGGCAGGAAAAACAGCTTTTATTTGGCAAAAAGTTTTTTTTGTGAAAGTAACTCAAATGTCAAGAAAATGATGAAAAGGAAATTGCTTGGAAAATTGCAATAAGATAGCATAGATATGAAAACCTGAATAAGTTTTTAAAATGTCATAAAACTTTAATGCAAAGGTGGGGGTTTGCTATATTCTGTCTCACTCTTTACATACACAAAAATTAATTTTTGATTTAAATTTTGGTCAAAGTTTCATTATTAACTCTTTATTGTTTCTCAGAACATTTGTGTAGCTGTTTCTTCATTTAGTTTTATCCTGGTATATACATCTCTACTCTTTTAAATGAAATATTTGCAATTTGATTTGTTGAATTTGAGGCAATACAAATAATAAACCTTTCATTTGGCATATTTCCCTGGCTTGTTTTTAGGTTCAAATGAGGCAAAAGGAGTTAACAACCTTTCTGAAATATAATGTAAAAAATGTTTGAGAAATTATTTTTATTGAGAAGCCTGAGTATTTAAATTCAAATTGTATAATTCCTCAGTGGTTGTTATGTCGAAATTCCCTTTAAAGAATATATAATATTCAAATTGTTCTTTTCATGGTATTACTTTATTTTTTCTAAAAGATTAATAAACTTCTACATCCTCTAAAGGAAATTATTTATGACATATTAAAATATTTAAAAATATAAAATAGTAAAAATTTTACATTTACTAAAAATTATATTTTTCCAAAAGATAAGATACAGGTAAAATACAATAAGATACGAAAGATAAGAATACAGATAAGCTTGACATTAAATTACCTGTTCATAAGATTTTCTATTCTTAATTTTCCTCAAATCTATTCTTCTAGGTCTTTTTCTTTTGCCTATATTCCTTTTCTGTTCTTTTGTTTGTTTCCTTTCCTCTTCTTTGATTAAACTGAGAGATTATCTGTTCGTGTATAGATTCTAGAGATGACAAACCCAAAACATGTATCTTTTATTCAATATTCTCCTTTGAGCAAATCAGGCAACCAATAGGTATTCCTGATGTCAGGCTGAGCATGCATTACACATTTGATTTGAAAACTTTCATTTGCATGAATTTCAGTTAAAGGCAGTTTTAATGTAAACAACTAGTAAATCGAGTACTGATTATAAGACACTGCCAGTGTTTATAGAATTTTATTTAACTCGATATTGCAAGGCATTTTAAACATCTTAAGAGCAGCATAGGGTACTAAACCTCCAGAAATTTAATGGCTTTGAATAAACCTTTTTCTTTTAATGCAGAGTTAAACTTTATAAAATGCCAAGAGCTACTCTCAGAAAGCCTAGACATTAATATTTTGAAAGACTGAGGAGGGGCGCCCGGGTGGCACAGCGGTTAAGCGTCTGCCTTCGGCTCAGGGCGTGATCCCGGCCTTGTGGGATCGAGCCCCACATCAGGCTCCTCTGCTATGAGCCTGCTTCTTCCTCTCCCGCTCCCCCTGCTTGTGTTCCCTCTCTCTCTGGCTGTCTCTATCTCTATCAAATAAATAAATAAAATCTTTAAAAAAAATAAAAGATTGAGGAATTCTAAATAATTTACTATTATCATGAAATATTTTGGAAGTTAAGATTTTAAATTTATGTGGACATTAGCTTGTTATTTTAAGGACAAAATCTAGGTCCCATAACAGAATAGATAAAGTTGGTATATGGTAAATACAGTTATCAAAAAGTGTGAGGTTAAATTTTTTTGATTCATCAGTTTTAATTGCAAATGCTATAATGAATAAAAATTTAAATCTTCATTAATACTGAGAAAACTAAAAATAAATATAATAATAATAATAAGTGCTGATAGTGATATTTATTGTGAACTCTTGTGAACTAATACACTAATAAGTCTTCCCTGAGACTCCAGGATCTCCAGCCAACTCAGATGTTGCCAGGCCACCAGGAGGGCTGAGGGGATATGTATTCAAACACTTGTCACCCAGTTTTGGTAAACTAATTGGGAAATTCTTTCCGTTGTATGATTATCTGTTTCTTTCCACTCCCTTATGGAAGCTTATCTACTTTCTTAACTTCAAAAACACCTTAAAATGTATATCTGTTAACCTCTGTTCTTCCTCTTTTATTCCAAACCTTTTCCTCAGGGTGGGCTAACTGCTTTTATGAAAAAGGAACAATGCTGAAATCGCAAAGCTTTATTCAAATAAGGTTTATTTCACACTACGTCATTGGGCAGCCTGCACTGGAGAAGGGGAATTCTCTGCTCCATGTCATTATTCAGGGACCCAGTCTCCTTTCTTCTACTGGTTCAGGCTTCCTTGTGGTCTTCAGAAGCCTTCCTGGGACACTTTGCATTCAGCAGGCAGAAGAACAAGGAGAGAGCATTAGAGAATAATACAGAATTTTTTAAAGGATTAGATAAACCTGTGCCCACCAAATTGCAGACAAGTAGGAGAATCTGATTTAACCTTGGGCCCAGGAAACATGAGAAAAGACATTTAGTGAACCCCTAGGGTTGCCTCTGTCTCCGTTCCCCTTACTTAACACCAAATGTGTCAGTATGGTTAGATCAGGAAAAGAGAACCACTGGAGCGAAATGGAATCAAAAGTATATTATTGGATTTAAATCTTACACAATCCTTGGAATACTTAGAAAGTAATCTCCTGGAAAGAAAAGTTTAGCAGAGACGGGAAAAGACACTAATTAAGGACTACAGAGAGCAGTTGGGAAGAAGTCTGTAGAAGGCTGTTGGCCTGACGTTGTAGATCAGCAGAACAGGGAAACAAGAATAAACGTTCCCTACAAAATAGAGAAAACACAGAACGGACAGGAAACCACAAGAACCAACTGGAATCCACAAGGTTGAAGTGGAACCTGTGAGGAAGGACTGGACTTCACTTCTGCCTCTCACCACATTTAACCCTGGTGACACGATCTGGGGTAAAAAAAAAAAGTGCCCTTTCACAAACCCGCACACATGGGTCGGCTAGGAAGCAAACTAAAGGAGGTGGTCTTGCATAGGAGAAGGACCCGTAATCGAGGTGTCTGCACTGTGAGGGAGGAGAATAGCAGCAAGATGTTGAGCTCTGTGCTGATCACCAGGGGAACTGCCTCCAGCTTTACTTCTCCCTTTCCAATCCCGCACAGATTTATGGCCAAGACCAACCCAGAAACATTCAAGGAATGGAAAACTAGGCAATATATTGCCAACTTAGCTTCAACTTATCATAAAACAATTTACAGTTCCTTGAAAAAACCCACTGCACTGTATAACTATATTATTCTGATTGTGGACTTACAAAATCATATGGATAAAAAAAAAAGAAATATTCCCTGAAGTTCTGCATATGAAGGAACTCTTATACTGTGGACTGAGTAGTGCATGTCAGGTATATAATTACATGCTAAGCCCAATTAAAATTGTCCAAGGAATGAAAACAATGTATTTCATTTTGCTTTAGAATCAAAGAGGAGGAATATCATTGACATGGATAGAAAACCATAGCAATATCTTATTATTTTATTAACTAAAGGTTGCAGTTATTTTCTTTAACACTAATTTAAAATTTTCTGCAATTTTAAATACTGTACAACTGTAGGCTCTTTAAACTTTAAGTTCAGCAAACTTTTGCTAAGTTTGCTTGTCAAGCAATTTTTCACCAGTTCTCACAGCTATCTAAACATAGTTCCTTTTCAGTATCTGACCTAAATGTATTTCCTTTAAACAGAAAGAACCTGAAGAACAAGGCCTCAGGGATATGGTACTACCTGAGTCATTCACTCCGAGCCAAAAAAACATAAATACATTCTTTTCAAGGTAGTGGGGTTTTGTGAGGCACTGTAAATTGTTTTGTGATAGATGAATCCTAGGAAAAGGCATCGATTCTGTTAAAACAATCAAAGAAACAATATTCGAGGAAAGAAATACACCCTAGAGTACACAGAGACATTAAATTATGAAACTAGTGGGTGTTGACCCTTCTATCTATGGCACGACTGACACCATAGTTAAAACACTATGTATGGGGCTAAAGAATCTGAAAGATGCCAAACTCTTATAATCAGGGGAAATAGCAAAAGACAGGAGGTGACCAGATGACCAAAATACTACAGAAAGGTGGGATGACAAAAGATTGATTTAAGATATAAATGAGCCTATCAAAATCTCACAATTCTGGGGGAAAATATACAATTTTATGTGGTGGCTCTAAAATGATCCATTTTGCCACAAATCTACTGTGGCAAGGAGAAGAAAACATTTGTCATTCACCCCAGGTTTCTCTTTCTGGATTTGTAGGTTACAACATTCATTACATCTGATGGAAATAGGAGGAGAAATGTTTTTCTATACATTTTTCCTACATTTTCTCTTTGAAGCAATCACCTACTTTTGCTCTGAAATTTGATTATTTTTATGAATTTTTTACCTAAGTACAGTTATATAATGTAGTATTTGAATAAAAATGAGAGAAAGGAAAAAAAGAGGATGGCACAGAGGTAATAATATTATATAGGTATAAACTTACATATAGATAGAATAATATATAATGTAATATAACTTTTACAATTATATAACTTAATGCATACAGTTATTTATGTATAACATATAAACAGATGAGTGTATAAATTTCTAAATATATAAATATTATATTTATACAAACATATAAATATACTGTGTACATACATATATAATATAGAAAATATATATAGTCACTCTTCTTCAATTATTCCTCTTGACCTCTCTTTCCCTATATTCACCCGGCTCAATTTGGGGTTGTAGAACAACAAAAATGAAATAAGCACGGTACGTGGATTGATGGTGTTGAGATAAAGGAAAGCCAACTGATCCACTGTGGAATGATTTTTCTGGGGTCATTTTGCTCTAATTTGGTTTCCACATGAATGGAATTGAAGAGAAATGACTTCTGTGTATTAGAAAAGAGATTGATAAACATACTTGAGGAAGAAAGACATTTCCTCTTTACTTTCTAACTGTGCTAATCAATGTTATGTAACAGGAAGTTTAAAAAAAAAAAAAGAACAGCTTTTCCTCAGAAAAGTACCAATAGTATGATCTTGTCATAGCCCAGTAATAGCATAAATTGGCTTAACATTCCAGAAATAAATCAAATTCATATAAAATTTTAAATGGTAATAAGAGAATAATTATTGAACAAGTGAGTCAATAATTTCAGAAGGAAATAGATATCCAGGTCATCAGGCCAAAGCACACACACATATACAAGTACAGACAGAATACAGGATAGGGGAGAGTTAAACTTAGAATATATATATACATATATATATAAATTTAGAAATGTTTTGTTTAAAAGCAAAATCAATCTCAAAATAAGATATTGACAAATTTGCCTCTATAAAACCGTAAGTCTCTGTCAAAACAAAAACCATAGAGCCACAACAAGCTTAAAATTAAAATAAAAGGCTAAATTAATTTAGATGAAAAACATTTGCTACAACCATAAAAATAGATCAATACTCTTAAGTAAATGTAATATCAATCAATAGAAATATTAATATAGTCTCAACNTATAAAAAAATATATAAAAAAAAAAGCAAAATCAATCTCAAAATAAGATATTGACAAATTTGCCTCTATAAAACCGTAAGTCTCTGTCAAAACAAAAACCATAGAGCCACAACAAGCTTAAAATTAAAATAAAAGGCTAAATTAATTTAGATGAAAAACATTTGCTACAACCATAAAAATAGATCAATACTCTTAAGTAAATGTAATATCAATCAATAGAAATATTAATATAGTCTCAACTGAAAAAAGTAGAAAAAGCAAGAGAACATTTAGATATAAAAAAAAAAACACAAGGACTTCCAAACATTTTCTCAATGTTTAATTACAGTATAAACAAATAAATATATAAATACAATAAAGCCAAATATCTCTTTATTTGCCTAACAAATTATAAATTTTTGAAAACATTTTAATATTGCAATGTTCAATTCCAGTTAAGATTGTTTTAAAAAAAAAAGAGTCTTAAACAATATTGGTAGAAAGGATATTGGCACAATCCTCTCAGAAATTTCACGTTTATTAAAATTAATTTATTGTTTAGTTGAACAAAAATTTTCATACTATTGAACTTAGTAATTTTATTCCTGAGAATTCCTGTAATCAATTGTTGAAACTAATTAGAATTGTTAAAAAGTGTCAAGAACACCGCATTAATATAATGAAGGATAGAAATCAGATAATCCTGTCAGTGGATGCAGAAAAAGCATTTGACCAAACTCAACAATGTTTTATGATAAAAGCTCTCGACTAAAGGAAGTCTATATTTATTTTAGAATGAACTATGCCGAAAGGCATCACAATTTATCAGTAAGTCTAATTTTAATTAGAACATTTTAATACAAAATAAATAAAAGTAATTAAAAAAGCAAATAACATGCCACATAAAATGTATATAAAATTGGTCTATATTCTGTCAAATTGAATATGTACCTGGAACATGGAGAATTCAAGGGAAAAATCTCCATTTTTGAGATAATTAGAAATTACCTTCGTATTTCTTAAAGAAAATTTTTTTATGTGTAGTGACTTTTTTTTGTGACTGTTTCTTTTTGTGTAAATTTTTCATGTGATTGTTTTTTGTGTGTGTATGTGTGATTACTTTCTTTTGTGGCTTCTTAAAAAGTAATCTCTAAGCCCAATGTGGGCCTCAAATTCACCCCAAGATAAAAAAATACATGCTCTACTGACTGAGCCAGGAAAAAGCCAGGCACCCCAGGAAAATGTTAATTTTTGTTTTCAGATCACTAGTAGTGATGACTTGAAAGAGGCGACTTTGAGAGTATCTTAATCTGTTTTTATGCAAACACTATAATTCTTGTTCGGTTTCATTGTTTAGTTATATTTTTGAGTATGTGAATAGTAACCCGCCTGGCTTCTTGAAGAAATCACCTGAAGAAATCACTGAGCTGTAGCCTTTTAAAACTTAAGCATAGACTCTTTTCTGTCTACATGAAAAACTATAACTTTGTCTATTAATGGAGATTAGAAATCCATTTTTCAAACTGTGTCTTAGGCTTCCAGTGATTTTTCTCTTCTTTTAATAAGACCAAAGAGGAGTTATAGAAAATCAATCATTTAAGACCACTCTGACAGGAGAGTTATAGAATGAGAGCAAAGAGAATTACAAAATAACATTGATAAAACTTGATAAAACCATGCATTCTTGAAATGAAAGTAATTGATGAAGTTAGTACATTTTTATATATGAAGTTTGGGTTTTTATGAAGCATGAAAAGTGTTAATGTTATGTGAGCTTTGAAAGCATGGAATTACTATAGAATTATGTATATAACTTATAATTATTTTATATATCATTGCATGTATTATAACTGTACACATGCACATTACAATTATTTATATACATACTGTTGTATATATGTTGCATAGGTCATATAGATACACACGCATACACACACACATATATTTCCATATATATACTGTTCAGCTTTCCCCAAGGCGCCTTCCATGATAGTAGCTTACATGTATTCAGAATCTGGGTAACTTTTTGTTGCCCTGAGACACTGTGATATAGGTAAATATCATCACACTTCAGTTTACTTACAAGGGACCTGGATGTGTTTAATACTGCCCAAAATCATATCTGCAAAGTAATGGAGCTGGAGTTTAAGTTTGGAAGTGGGCACAGCAGAGTCTATGGAAACATACCAATTATAAACTGATCCTCTCACCTGTTGGTAAAGGTTGAGATAAAAAGTGTCCAGGGTAAAATTAGTTTGGCACATGGGCAGAGTTAGCCACTGGACATTTGCTTTACTGCTGATATGTTCAAAGTCTCTTCTATGCTAATACAAACTGTGAATTAATACACATTACATAAGGGCATAATATTCAGAACTGCTCACAGTTATTGACCAGAGCCTTTTCATTCTCTAAAATATTTTCAGTACTAGTGCTTCCAGGAATTGAAATATTAGCACTTATAAAACCATGATTATTGGAGAACATTTATTCCAAAGCAACAAATGGAACAATTACCACTCATTTTTAAATAATACTATTTGATATACTGTCTGTACATATACAAGTTGGGTCGCTCTAAGAACAAAAATACAACAAAAGCAAAATCAATCTTCTGCATCATTTTCTCTTGCTCCTGACCTTATTCCCACTTAAATCTGCATTGATTCCTTGTATATGCTGCTTTTCGGGAAAACCTGGTACAGCTAGATCAAAGCTTTTCAAATTTTACTACTCTTAACTGTCACCTCAGGGAATATTTAAAACGTAGATTTGGATTTGGTAAGACTGGGGTAGAGCACAAGACTCTGCATGTCTAGTAAGCACCTCGGTGATCTTTATTCTCCTGTCTGAACCATACATTTAGTAGCAAGAAGTTAAGGCAATATCCTCTCCTAATATCTCCAAATGTACTTTGAAATGATTTTTAGAGTAATTAAAGTCTGTCCCTTTAAAACTCTGATCCGATATAGCTGTTCTACAAAAAAAATCTGAAATATTTCATAATTTGGTGAAATATATGATATTAATTGCTTTTGTTCTCCCTCTGAATATTCATATTTTAACAAGACAATAAACACATTTTAAAAAGAGATCTAATTGGAATTTTTTTCCTGTTTTGATACTAATTACATTGCTTTTATGCTTGTGGAAAATAATCATTTTGAGCTACATTCAAGGGAGGGAATCAGATAAGAATAACTTGAGAGAATTTGGCAAGCTGGTATATATGTTGAACCATGCCCTCCACCCCCAATAAATTCATATGTTGAAGTCCTAAACCTGAGTACCTTGGATTTAGACAATATTTGGAGATAAGGCCTTTAAAGAAGTAATTAAGGTTAATGAGATCATTAGTGTGGGTCCTAAGCCAATATGACTGGTATCCTTAGAAGAAAAGATAGACACTGGCATGAATGTGCAAAGAAAGAGGACCGTGGAAGGTGGCCATCTCCAAGCCAAGGAGAGAGGCCTCAGAAGAAATCAAAACTGCTATAACTTTGATCTTGGACTTCAAACCTCCAGGACTGTAAGAAAATAAGTTTCTGTTGTTTAAACCACTCAGTCTGTGATATTTAGTTATGACAGCCCCAAGAAACTAATACAATTGAAGTTCATCCAGAATTGGTGGATATATTTTATTAAAGTCTAATTAATTCTGTTAAAGGGTCTGCAAGATTGCACCTGGCAGATACAATATGTATCTCATTATACAGTATGTGGCATAGAGAAGTTCCAAATATAAAATTAAAAACCAGATGTGTTGGGGCTCCTGGGTGGCTCAGTCAGTTAAAAGTCTGCCTTTAGCTCAGGTCATGATTCAAGGTCCTGGGATCGAGCCCCACGTCAGGTTCCCTGCTCAGCGGAGAGCCTGCTTCTCCCTCTCCCCATACTCTTGTTCTTGCTTGCTCTGCTCTGTCTCTCAAATAAATAAATATTTTAAAAATCAGATGTGTTTGAAAAATCAGTTAAGTTTTTTGGAAAATGTGTATATGTACATAAAATACCACACTTCAAACTTTCAGCCTCAAGTTGGCACATGGTTTGAACATCCTGTTCTATTTCTTCATCTGCGAACTGATGGTAATAATAATCAAGCTAATAAATTTAGGGGAGATACAGAATAAATATAAAATACATAACACAGTGTATAGAAAAATTATGTAATTAAGTGGAATTATTATTGCCCCTCCCCAGACAGACTACCCTGCTTTTGTTCCTAATTAAATTCTAACTGGAAAAAAGACCCATTTGTTTTGAAGATGTTCCCTTGCTAGAGCCCCTGTAACGACATTAAGCCAGTTTCTTTGCCATTGTTTCCTGTAAACATGCTATACTTCCATTCCCTCATCCTTCTGGCAACACAGCTTTAGTAATTACACTAGTTAAAATCATCCTAGGGGATGGGGCTAAGAATGCAGAAATGAAAATTAAAATGCAAACTTAAAGAGTAAAAGTATACTCTTATAGGTCCCCTTCCATACAATAAATATGGAGCAATATTGATAGTAATAAGTCAGCCATAGATTAGTTTAATTTGTCCAACTGTTAGTAAACTAGATAGGAAAATGGACACATCACTATAAAATAAAAGTGACAAACATTACAAATTCTAGTGCATCACAAAAAGAAAAAATAACGATATGGAATAATAATAATAATATAGAAATCTCTTCAGTAATAAATTCAAAGAAATTCCTTGGACCAACCTCGTATTTTAGGCATAGAAAAGAACATTCCTCAATATGTTTTTGAGTTATTAAATGACATCATCCTGGGGTGCATGGAAATGATGTAACTCTAGTGTAATTTTACTATCACTAGTTTCACTGTAATTTATTAGTTCCTAAGATTCTTATCCTACTGAATTTTGATCATAATAATAATGTTTCCGCTTTACACTGTGTCGTGAATTATTGGAAGCAGGCTTCATCATTTTGTAAAGTAACAAATATTGGACTCCTCTATAGTCACCTTTACAGCATTTATTTGCAGATTAACATTTGTGATGAAAAGGAATAAACCATTATTCCTTGACTGAAACAGTTCCCAAATTTAGAGTTAGTGAGCCAAGATCATTTAACCTAGATAGCCTTACCTGCAATATAATGTCATGTAATTGTGGAAACACGAATGTGATGATGTGGAACAGCCTTAGATGGATTTTCTTGTACTCAGACGGTGGCGCAGCTGGCCATCTTGAATGAGACCTCATTTAGTATCTTTAATTAGGGTTGAACTGTAAGTTTAAAAGTCATTTTTAAATGGTTTGTCTTATATATTCATATGCTCTTATAATACATCCTAAAAATTCAAATTCATTTTTGATTGAAGTCACAACATAAAATTTAAATGTTATCTCACGGACACTAATTTTCTCTGCCATAACTAGTTGTGTGAGTCTACATTTCAATTCTAATGCTCTTTTCCCCTTTTTTACTGTAATATATCTTGAAAGATTTAAATCACATATTCAAAAAATAATTGCCATTTTCAATTGAACTCAGAGCAGAACAAACCAATTACTGTAGTTGCATCAGTGTAAAACATTTTACTCTTCCCCCAGCTCCAGAAGTGTGCATACCTCCTTGATCACAATTATTATCCCATTACTACTGCATTGGTATTCACCTCCTGAAGTAGACTAAAAACCTTCCAGGGGAATGAATATCCTTGAAGTTCATATTGGATTGTAATGGTCTTATTTGACACAATCTAAAATATGAGAATCTATAGTCAAATTAATTTATATTCATTCTCAAAATCTTTGAATTCTGAGAGTGGAAGGAGTAAAAATCAACACACACACACACACGCACACACATTTCATGGTACCATTTAGCCATAAGGAGTACAGATATTTAACTTGAGAGATCAAAATCTATACATGCTTAGAACGACTGATGAAGGAGGACATCTTGATACCTAATGCCTTATTTATGACATAATCAGTGAAAAGTACAGAGAATCTGACTAACACTGTTTTGTTATTATTTTAAAACTTTTAAATCGACATCATTGAACTATAATCTATCCACAACAAAATGCACCTATTTTAAATGTGTAGTTTGATTCATTTTGGCAAATGAATACAATTTCAAAACCAGCAATGCAACCAAAATATAAAGTATTTCATCACCCAAGAAAATTCCTTTTGACTCTTTGCAGTCAATCCCACTTCTACCTGGGGCTCTTAGTCACCACCACTCTATTTCCTATTACCATGGATTAGTTATGTGGATTTTGGAATTTTATAGAAATGGAATCATACATGGGGCTCCCAGGTGGCTCAGTTGGATAAGTGTCTGCTTTGGATCAGGTCATAATTCCAGGGTCCTGGGATCAAGTCGCGCCTCAGGAGTCTACTTCTCCCTCTGCCTGCCACTCCCCCTGCTTGTGCTCAATCTCTCTCTCTCTCTGACAAATAAATAAATAAAATCTTTTTTAAAAAAATAAGAGAAAATAAAAACTAGAAAGAGAAAAAAAAAAGAAATGAAATCATACAGTAGGTACTCTTTTGGGTCTGGCTTCTTTTGTTCAACATAATGCTTTTGAATTTATTCATGTTGTATTTGTCGGTAGGTCATTCCTTTTCATTTTCATTTTAATTGTATGACTATCAATATTTGTTTATCCATTTACTTTTGATGAAGATTGGAGTTGTTTTCAGTTTGGAACTATTAATAATAAAAGTGTTTAAACATTCACATACAAGTCTTCCATTGAGCCTGTGCTTTCATTTCTTTTGGGAAAATACCTATGACTAAAATTGCTGGTTCATATGATTAAGTGTATGTTAAACATTATAAGAAACCACCCACCAAAGTAGGTGTAAAATTTTAGTTGCATCAATAATGTTTGAAATTCCAGTTGCCTCACAATCTCACCAATACACAGTAGATTCAATTCTAGTGAGGGTGTTGTGATATTTTGTTCTGGTGTTAACATGCCTTTCTCAGATGGCTAATATTGGTTAGTATATGTATTTTTTGGCCATTTGTATGTCCTCTTTTATGAAGTGTTAAAATATTTTGATCACCTTACTGGAATGCTTGCCTTATTATGAATTATAAATTTCCTTTACATATTGTGGAGATAAGTGTCACACTGGCACCCAAAGCTATAAGAGAAGCTAAGAAAGCAATTATCTGGCCTTTTGTAGCCTGTATAGTAGAAAAAATGGCAAGGCAAAAATTGTCGGTTATTATAGCAGTTGCATTAGCCAATCAGCATTGTTTTCCATGGCTAGTGATCCATATTTGTAAGACTTAACTGAAGTAATTATTATAATATGACATGCAACAATATGTATGGTCATGAAAGGTATGTGTACAAATATGCACATATAGTTATTATATGTAATATGTGGCATTGGGTGAAGAACTACAAAGAATAATACCCTATTTGCTTTCTGATTAAAAGCAAAATGAGCAAATAAGAGAACAAAAATGTTATTGAGTTTTACTATTTTTAATGATCCTTAATGAGGAAAATGTTACACTGTTATCATTTATTGCATTTGCAGTATATTGAGACAGAGATAAGTGTTGATAGATACAGAACACAGACTTCACATCTACTTAAGAAATGTGACATTGTATGGTTCCAAATGCTAAGGGTTATATGAAATCACAAGCAATAAGATTTACGGTCATTCACTGTGAGGGACACGAAATAAAGAATTATAAAGTAGGTGTGGCTTTAAATAAAAATTAATACACGCAAAAAAAAAAGAATGAAGCAGAGTTTTCTTTGTAAAACAATGAGTATAAGCAAAGAGGAGCACAGGCAATTAAAAAGTTAAGAATAAGGGGTGTCTGGGTGACACAGTCAGTTAAGCTTCCACTCTTGATTTCAGCTCAGGTCATGGTCTCCGGGTGGTGAGATCGAGCCCCTCATCAAGCTCCACACTGGGCATGGAGGCTGCTTAAGATTCTCTCTCTCCCCCTCCTTCTGGCCCTCCCTTCCCATGCTGTCTCTCTCTCTCTCACTCTCTGAAATAAATAAATCTTTAAAAACAAATTAAGAAAAAGACCACATTTCTCCCACTTTGTTATTGTGTGTACCAAAGTGATTCACATACTTTTTCAGTATTTTTTGGTATCTAACTGTATGCCAAAAAGAAAGGTTTAGGGAAAATTACAGAACACTTGGCATTTGGAACCATGCAATATCATTGTATTAGTCACTGTTCTCCAGAGAAACAGAACCAATAGGACACATACACACATAGATATAGATATATAGATATAGACATAGATGTAGATATATCAAAAGAAATGCATTATAAATCACTGGCTCATGCAATATGGAGACTGAGCAGTCCCACATCTGAAGTTGGAAGCTGGAGATCCAGGAGAGCTGACAGTGATCTCCAGTTAGTCTGAAGGCCTGAGAACCAGAAGAGCTAATGATATCAACTCCAGTCTGAAAATCAGCAGGCTCAAGCCCCAGGGCAGTAAAAGGAAGATGTTCCAGCATAAGTCAGTCAGGCAGAAGTTCGCTTTTCAGCCTATTTGTTGTATTTAGGTCTTCAATAGATTGGATGAGGCCCATCCATGTGAAGGAGGGCAAGCTGTTTTATAAGTGTACTGATTCAGATGTGAATCACATCTGGACCCTCACAGACACACCCAGAATAATGTGTGACCAAGTGTCTGGGAACCCTTTGGCCCAGTCAAGTTGACACATAAGATTAGTTTATCATAATCACATTCTTCCTTAAGTAGATGGTAAATCTCTATATCCAACCCTCGCTTATCTCAGGGTCAGTGTACAAAAAGTGCAATAAATGTGCGTAACATAACCCTTTCCTCATTTAGGACATGTAAAATATGATGGGATTTGTTTTATATTTGTTGTCTCCTTGACTTTCATGGTTAAAGAGACATATAATGTGATTCTGCTTTATCTTGTTACTTCTGTATGCTATGGGTATTGATGACGCACAAGGGATTTTTTGGATAATCAGTATTATCAGATATCGAACTTCCCATTTAGTATTCAAGAATCCAGTGCCATGTTAACTACTGTCTTCTCTGCCTTTGAATATTTTCCTAAACTTGTTACTTGTGATTTTTCATTAATCCCTTGTTCTCTTTCTGGTTCTTATTAAAGAAAAATCAATTGTCTTCAGGCTTCTATCTCCGTGGCCTCCGATCCATTTGGCCCTTTACCATTGTAGATTCACTCTTTCTATATGATTCTTTCTAGTGTGTTGTGACTGCAATAGCTTACCTGTTCTAACTCAACGTCATGCCGTATTTCAGCTTGATTGTGCTATCCTGTGTATAAAATGAAACTGCTTGTCAATTCAGATTAACAAAGCAAATATAATAATTACTACAAAATAAAAAAGAAAGGGATAGAGATATCTCAGTCAAAGAAGTCATACTAATGTGTCTGGAGCCATTGTGTAAGGTTTGAAGCCTGGAAATGACAAGGGAGTCGTAGAACAAACAGGAGAAAACATGATTCTGAAAGAAGTAAATGCAAGTAGCTCCTTCCACCACTTCTCCAGTGAGAAAATACTATTATTCATTTCATTTTTGATCTCTTTGGAGATACTATCAGTGTTTTGTTTTAAATTCTACTATTTTATAAATAGTAAAATGAGATCTTTGGCAGTGACATTTACCTTTCTATGTTTCTGTCTATATTGACACTACATCTGATCCATTGTGGAGTACTGGATTATTTTCCCTCTAACTTATCGCTCAAATATTTGTCATTATCTTTTTCCCTCACTGTACGTATTTAGTATTTGTCATCTCTCATTAGAGTCTACTGACTATTTTCATTTTTTTATTATCTGTAATAGCACCTGTTATAACTTAACATATTTCTTGTCATAATGATATCATTAAAAAATATCACCATTGAAAACAGTTTAATAACAGCTACTAGAAATACACTGTTAAATAAAATGTGGTCCCTTTTGTCTAATGGGACTGGATTTATTTTTTCATATCAAAGGTGATAGAGTAATTTTAAACTTTTACTATACAATAAGTTGAGTAATAATTTATTACATGTAAATCTATAGGGTAATTAATATCAAAGTTTATTAGGACACATTATCCATTCTTTTGAGCATCCAACTTCTGTTAATTCCTATTTGTTATAGTTTTTTGTGTGCTTGTTTCTTCTGTGTTGAAGGAGAAAGGCAGAAATGGCAACAAGTCCAAAACTATAGAGATACAAAGACTTGCTTGGTTAGAACATTTTTACACACATACACCCAAAATTAGAATCTGATTGGAAAGATGATTAAAGCAATAGACAAATTAAATGGCATTTAAAGTGACAAATTAATAAATATTTAATGAAGTCTTTACTAGCTACTTCAAACATATACATGAACAAGGCAGTACCTAAATTTAGAGGGCTCACATCCTAGAAAAATGATTAAGTAAATTGTTACTAAGAAGACATGGAATGAGTGGTCTTCACAAAGTGGATGATGACATAGGCTCTAGCTCTTGATAGACATCTGGGCACTTGTCAAATGAAGAAAGGATCAAAGAATATTCTATCTAGTGGATAAGTGAACATAAGACTCAGATATTTGAAGGACTCTACTCTGCCACATTTGACAAAGCAGCTGGAGAGGTAAGAGGAGACACGAGATGCCTTTTGTATATGCAGAGTAGTTTGAGCTTCATTCTCTTCCCAGTTTCTGTAAAAGAGTGATGTGCACACTTCTACCTTTATGCCAGGTGACAACTAGCATTAACATGAGAGACTGTGAGGGTGGGGCAATTTTGTAACAGCCCAGACAAGAGAAAGACCTAGAATACAGTTGTACAAAAAGAATGGATAAGAAGGAAGTTTATAAAATATTTGTGATAGATATGAGATCATTCTGTGACAGCCTGGATGAAAGAAAAAATGACAGGTAGAAATCAAAGATGGGTTTGAGGGTCTACCTTGAACTTGTGATAATTTTATTAACTAAGGTAGACAATGCAAAAGTAAAAGTAAATTTAACAATTTGTTGGAAGCAAAAGAATAAGGTAACATGAAATTAATGAGGTGTAAACTTCAGGGCCATGTGTTTTCCCAGACACTTTCCGAGACACTGGGTAATGGTCTTAACAGCAATGTATGCACAAGAATATATGGTGGTGGTTTTTTTTTTTTTTTTTTTTTATTTCTTATTTTGGTAAGATTTGCTTGTTCACTTAGATCCAAATTAGTTGCAATTGGTATCTCTTTCAACTCAAACTTCCCCTCAATCATACTTCTTTTGGGCTTCTTTTTGGGCTCATATCTTGAACAGCCTGGAAGATTATTGAGATTTGGCTAAGGAGAATTTGACTTGGGGATACAGTTTGTTTTTGTGGGATTTGTGACACTTCTATATTCAGATAACCTTCTGTGTTCAGGTATAAACTTACCATTAACCATCCTCTTGTAGGAATGACTTCCAGAAATACTTCTACTGTCCACTCTGTGCCAAGCCACCCATCATGTGACCTAAAATCATAGAGCTGAGACTGTCTTATACTAACATATTCCATGTTGTTTGGCACCAGCAATATCTAGTCATGAAAGAGAAACAGGATTTGAGATGTGCTGAGTCAGAGGGCAATCTATGGAAAATTCGTCCAATCATCAGATATATAAAATTATAAATGGGGGATTCAGGGATTTTTTTAAAATTTTTAATTAAGGTATAGTAGACATATATTAGTTTCAGTTATACAACATAGTGATTTGACAACTCAATTCTTACTGATGCTTAATATATCACTTTTCATGTCAGGAATACACTTAATTATGTAGCATAAAAACTATAAATATGCTATATTTCCATATACTTTTCTCTTTCTTGGTGGGTAAATATAAAATGGAAAAGAATTCCTGTGTTTATAGAGCACCAAACTGTAGAAGTCCTATGATAGAAGTTTCATCTCTATGTAACAGTTTGTGAATGAAAGAAACTTGATAATGATTTTCCAAAATTAGTATAAAAATTTTATGAAAAGTTATATACACTCAAATTGTCCATGAGAGGAGTCCTCTTGGAAGAGGTCAGAACCACTACCTCTGCCAAGCTCTATCACTGACTAGGACCATCCAAAGGAAAGTGTGTCCTCAGCATAAATAAAATGGTAAATTAGAGGGATGGGAACTGGAGCTATTGGTCAACTATACTCTCCAAAGTAATAGATCTGATTGGTGCATCCCTATGGACCCTGTCATCTACAGCATATGCAGCAGAATTTCCTCTTCAATGTGAGTTTGAAGAATAGCTCCCCCATTTTCCCAGGAACCTCTCTTACTCAGTGGAAATTTAAAAGAGAGAGTTTACCATGATTCATTGCTTGCATATAACACCCAGTGCTCCATGGAACACTACATCAAAAACTAATGATGTACTGTATGGTGACTAACATAACACAATAAAAAAATTTTTTTAAAAAGTTTAACCAATTGAAGAAATAAATAAATAAATAAATAAATAAATAAATAAATAAAGAGGGAGTTTAATAGAAAGAACTATAGATCTCAATACTGTAGTTGACACTGGGGTGCAACTGATATCCATCCTCTTCCTGAAAGACTATGCATTCAAAATTCCTCTGGCCCTCCACTGTCATCTGGTGATGATCCAAACCAACATTCCTGGGAAGCCTGAGGCAAATCATACCCTCACAGGCTGGAGATCCCGGACTTGTCTACTTACAGATATATAGATATATGGGGGAAGAAAGTACCAGGTGGCACCTAAATCAATCACATGAGCTCCACATATATTCTTCTGTGTACCCATTGTGTAAAACCAGTCCTACTACTTTCTGATCGTCAAGATAAATTGCTCCTGCAAAGATGGCAGCTTTGTTATCTATCTGCTAGTCTTTGGATTTCAGAAATCCAAAGTATCCTGGTGGCTGCCATAGCTTGTAGTTTAATGTGAACTACTCCTTGCTGTGTTCTCTAGAGGGAGTTTCCCCTCTTTGAGACAAAACTGCAACCCTGTAGAGCTCAGAGTTATGGGGATTGGAATTTTCTCACAGATTTCTCCTACGGGTTCAAAGGAAGGGATGGTAAGAGAAGCTACTTATCTTTCAGCCCTTTGTTCCTAGGACCAGTATATTATTCCTACTAAGGACAAAACACCATAAAAAATCTCTGATTTAATGAATGCACAGCACCTTGAAAAGTGGCACTTTTTCCTTTCAGAGTATTGCCTCCAAACTGTCACTTCAGTTATGCCTCAAGTAGGTCATTCCAAGGTTCTATGTGGCTGGCTGCTACTGGATAGAATAGCTCATGGGTCATGGCTGACTCCCACACATCCTTACTGTGAAGTCAGTAGCCTACTTAGATGCTATGTCTGCACCTGTAAATCAGGTGTTCCATAAGCCCACCGAATGGTTGCCTGCTAAGGCTCTGAAGACCAGAATGAAAACTTGTACTTAGAATAGATATTTATCCCTATGAAGACAAACTGTTGGTCCTTCCAAGATGGAAGGGACTCAATTTAGACAAGTTACAAGTTTATCTCTTCAAGGAATATTCTAGTATTGGGAGCTCAGTATTCATCTCTGTTGCTCACAGTTTGGACATTCATAGACCACAGTAGTTATATTAGCATCAGTAAGTTGGAGTCCATAGTACTGGGTCTCCATGTAATCTTTATCTTTGCCAGTATGGCCACCCTTTCATGTACTTATCATGCTATTTTTGAAGTGTTTTCTTTGTAGTAGAGGATGCAGCACTTATTAATTTGGTTTTTATATCAAAAGGATATGTATCTGGCATGCCCTTGAATATCATGCTCCTAAAAACTGGCCAAATTGGAACGCTTCCTAAACTTTGTAGATTTATCATGTGTCTTCTGGATGGTATGTATCTCAGCAAATTCTCCAGTGTACTAATCTCCTCATGTGTGACATATCATATCAACATTGTATCAATAAATATAATGGATCAGTGTGATGCTTTATGAGATACCCAGTTTGTACTGATTTCTCCAGACTGTATTATTACAGAAGGCAAAATAGGTGACATAATCCTCAGGTAAAACAGTAAATGGATACTATTTTCCACTCCATATAAATGAAGAGTGTTTCTTATTCTCTTTTGTACATGAAATAGAAAATAATGCAGTCACCAAATCAATGGATGCATGCCCTGGACCTTTGTATACCCTGCACCTTAGTAATCTTTCTAGCAATGATGCTACAACTGGCACAGTGGCTGCAATCAATGCTTCTACTTGGTTGAGCTTGTCTATCGACTACAGCGATTCTCCAAGTTTCATTCTGTTTTTGCAGGGGCCAGAATGGTATGTTAAACAGCCACATAATAGGAACCATTAATCCTGAATACTTTAAGTCTTTAATGGTGGTGCTAATTTGATCCGTCCTTCTGGAATGTAATCTTAGTTTTAATTTTGTCTCAGAGGTTTTTCACTTGACCTTTCCCACTATCAAGCTTATACCCAAAGGTCAAAGAAACAATATAGTGGCTACTCAAATTGCCAGGTACATCCATTCCAAATTTATACTCAGGGTCTGAGAAAATGATCATAGAGCAAGTCCATGGAACAAGTGGGCTTACTGAGATGGACTTTAACAAGAAATCCATTTATTGTTTGGTGCCTATAAGTCCCCACTCTGCCAAGTAGGCCATGAGGGTAGTTGAGTTTCCAGTGTCAGCTCAGTTGCTGTGTCCTATAGTCCAGTTATATACATGTCTGGGTATTTGCCTTTCCTTAGAGTATGAAGTCACCCAATAGTCATAGACCCTTTGTAGGAAGGACTCGGGGGGATCAGTAATTTATGTAGTTACTCTGCTGTTGCAGGGTCCTTTTTTCCTGGATCTTAACATATTTCAAATCTAAAAACTGCTTCAAATCTAGGAAGTGAGCAAGGGATTTATAACATTTTTGGGGGATGATTTCTCTCAGCCTTTGCCCCTTTGTTCTTATTTCCTGGTTATGAATGTGCAGTAGCGTCCTTATTCTCTGTTCATCTAATTTTCTTTTAAGGGTACCAGACTCTCTTAACTGTATCTGAAAACTCCTCCAGACCAAGCTCCCTTCTCTTCCCCTCTTAATTTGCCATTTATTTTTGTAATCGTGGCCTCCTAGCTTCTGGTGGTTCAGTGACACTTATGGATTCTTTCACCCCCCAGGTACCTCCTAAATCATATATGCTTTATTCCATAACCCCTTGGTTAATCCCTATGCAAGAAGATAGATTTGCAGTGTTATACTTCTATTGTATTGATATTTCTTCCTACAAATTGGAAAAAAAAACTAGACCTGGGTTTTGAAGAATGAGTAGGAGTTCAAAAATTCAGAAAGCATAAAGAACTTTCTAAGAAAACAGAAAAAAAAATAAACAAAAAATATAGCACTGGCAAGCTGACCCGTTTGACCAGAGTAGCGGGTGGTATGCAAAGAAACAGAACATTGAATAGAGAGTTTCAGGACAGAGTTAACATAAACAGAAGTATCAGATAGAGGAACAGAAAAATTATATGCTGAAAATCTGGGAAGATGTCTCTGATGGCTCTATGAAGAATAATATTTTGGGATGTGGAAAGTGGCCTTCTCCAGAGTGACAGGAGTAGAGAAGCAGGAGTAGAATTTTGTGAGAAACCAATGGTTCATTCACAAAGAAATTCACCAATAACTGTATTTACAGTCAGGGCTATTTTAAAAACTTCTCACATATATGAACATTGGAAATGATAAAACCATTACCGTGCTGGTAAAAAATTAACAACTTTTTCTTCAGGAGAAAAACAGGAAAAGAAAGAAATGAACAAAAAAACCTTGATTTGTTGCATTTGCCACCTACATGGCGTAAATACTTATACCATGGCTGATTTCAAACTACCGGTGTGGTCACAAAATTCCTGAACACTAATAATCAGTTCTCAAAACAAAACAAAACAAAACAAAACAAAACAAAACAAAACAAAAAAACAATCAACTCTCCGATGTAATAGGAGCCTCCTTTAGTACTTCATTGCTAAAACGTCAGAAGGACTTATGTTAATAAGACACCAAGAAACATACAGAATATCTAAAGTTCCCTCAAATGTTCCTAATTTAAACTGAGCATAGAAGAAATACAGTTACTATTTAATCTGAGGATGATTTTCAGATATTGGTTAAACCTAAAAGTGTTCTTTATTTATAGTCTAAGAAATGTTTTCTGGATTTCCTAAACTTTGAAAAACAACTATTGTGGAGTTATAAAAGCTATGTTTCTCATAATATTATAATCCTGAAAATAAACTAATCTTCTTCCCTATAAATGAAATACTTCCATTTTTATCTTTTGAAACTGTTTTTCCTCCATATGAATGAATTCAGCAATCTAAAATGCTTTGTCTTGTGGCCCATGGCAGACCGAATTATCTGGAAAATGAAAATCCTATTATATATCCTTATAATTCTTGTTTCATACAGGCACAAGAGCATATAATTCAATACAACATCTGTTCCTAAATACATAACTTTAAACTTTTGAAGTAACTTTAGAAAGTTAGAAAATTGAATTCTGTGAAACTAACACCTAATTCTGAAAATTCTACTTCCAAATTTTTGATTAAATGACTAAATATTTTAATTTTATCTTTCAATAATTCGAACTTTCATTATAGGTTCTTCCTTTTTTTTAATTTTGAATTAAGTCTGTGCCATATGCACTGAGCTCAAAATCCCTCTAGTTGAATTTTCTTCTATTAGAGATTAATTTAGCAGTTAATTAGTCTTACTTTCAAATGTCTTTTCTATGCAAATCAATCACTTAAATATCAAATTTATATTTGAATCTCTTGTACTTTGGTGAGTATTCATAAGGATTATTTGATTCATATGTGGATCAATGAATAAGAGCTTAAAAAATAAGATACATTTAAAGTACGTAGATTAAAGCATAGGTGACTAGTTTAATATGAAATTTCATTAAAACATGTAAGTTATTTATTTAACACTTCTACTAATTATGTCTGATGACTTTTTCTTTGTAAATCATCACCTTTTTTTGCATCGTGAGTGCTAGGCTAATAAACATAAGACATTTTATTACTTTGCAAAAGCATAGCAGGACATATAGTCTGAAAACTAAATTTAGATAAGAATAATCTTTACCTAAGTTTACTAAGTATGCTACTTTCCTTTTTTTAAAAGATGTATTTATTTATTTATTTATTTATTTATTTATTTATTTATTTATTTGAAAGAGAGAGAGAGTATGTGTGGACATGTGTGTGCATGTGTCGGGGAAGAGGAAGAGGGAGAGAACATCCAGCAGACTCCCCAGTGAGAGGGGAGCTGCACATGAGGCTCAATCTCAGGACCCTGACATCATGACCTGAGCTGAAATCAAGAGTGGGATATTCAACGACTGAGCCACCCAGGTGCCCCCTTTCAAAAGCAAAGCTGTTTAGAAATTTTATACCTTTTACTATGGACTTGGGTCTTGTCTAGAAGCAGATTTAACTTACATTTTGTAATTTTCAAAAGATTTAATGGACCCTAGCAATTAAATACCTACAAGTAACAGAAAAGAACAATTTGATATTTTAAAATGATAGAGTTGCATGTATGTGTGCGGAATTGTGCACACATGTTGTATTTTGTTTGATTTGGTGTAGTGTTTGCACAAATGCATTTCTGTGTTATTTTAGGTTTGGAACAAAGGCTTCAATTGTGAAACAAAACCTTGCTTGGTGAAATATCCCCTCTGCTATTCCAAAAACTTTGGTTGTTTTGGGTTCAGATTGACAAACTACATTTTGTACAAAAAAAAAAAATCATTCAAATCAAATCAAATGAGTAGTAAGTATGCAGTCTTAAGAAATATAGTATCACCACAGTTTTCAATCATCAGAAAATGAGAAGTCTGGGCATTCTTGAGATAACTTCAGAGGTCAATATTAAGTTTGATTGTCTTAGACTTTCAAATTACTTGGACAAAATAGTTCTTCTTTTAAATTAATTTTCAAATGATATTGCTAAGCTTTAAAAACCATATTGAACTGGAGGTGAAGCAATTATAAAATAACCAGGATGTTAAACATTTATAACAAACTAAAATCCATCTATGCTCTGATATAGATGAAAACGGTACTTCACTACTCAAATGATTACACATATATTTTGAAGCTCCATTCTAAAATATTTATCCTGAAGGTAAATGAATTATATTAGTTTAATATACTAAAAATAGTCTATTATATTGTAGTACATTTTTATTAAAATCACCAAAGATTTTAACAAAAATGTAATCCTTGGCTTAGAAGTAGAATCGGTAAAATATTTCTCATTAAGAATTAAGAAATTTTTTTTTTTTACCGTCCATAGGTACAAGAGTAGCTAATTAGAAATTCATCCAAATTTGGTCAGGGAGGTATAAGATCTAGACAATCTCTTGTGCATTTACATTTTCATGATAAGAATCTATACAATTAAATAAAATAAGAGGTAAATTATCCTGCAAAAACAAAAAGAGTCCTGGTTGTCATAATCCCAGTGATTTTTTCCAACATCAGCAGAAACAACTGAGAGCAAGGAAGAGAAATAGGACTGTCTCAATAAAGTTACTCCAAGTTCTATTTATGGTATAACTGTGTTCCTTGGCCATCTTATAACCCCCTCCCACAGTAGAACTAATACAAGGCTTGTGATCTGACAAAATTTGTACGCCCTTTATGTAAAAGAAAAAACAGATGATTTTCTATAGAAATAGCTCTATTGTGGCCAGGAACGCCTCAGAACAAGGCTCAGCTTTCCAGGCATTTGAAGACCTTAGGGCATGTTCAAGATCACCTACTGTCACGTGATTACACAAAACCTGCTCCTGCATTTATCACTCACTTTGTCCTGAAGAGAGGTACCAGCTAGGAGATAGAGCTGGTCATCCAACAACAGAGGCAACCCACCTCCACTCTCTTTCCCACTATTTTTATTCATAACCTTGATATTACTGGAATCAGCTGCTATATTATCCATATAAATCACTATATATGTCACTAATATGTCAGAGAAAGATAAAACAATCCAGCGTAGGAAAAAAAAGATAATTTAAAACAGAAGAGAACGTCAAACAAATTCTAATTAATATACTCACTGTCATATAAAAGGCTTGCTTTAGGGGCGCCTGGGTGGCTCAGTCGTTAAGCATCTGCGTTTGGCTCATAGCGTGATCCCAGAGTCCTGAAATCAAGCCCCACATCAGGCTCCTCTACTGGGAGCCTGCTTCTTCCTTTCCCACTCCCCCTGCATGTGTTCCCTCTCTCACTGGCTGTCTCTTCTCTGTCAAATAAATAAATAAAATCTTTAAATAAAAAAAAGGCCTGCTTTAGACCCCTAAGTTTTGTACTAATTAGATTTGTAAAAATAGTAATTGGAACATTCATCATAAGATAATAAACTACAGGTTTCCCCCACTACCCCAAAGCAGGTTGTTTCTACAAAAACTTTCATAAGCTGAAATCGTATAAAGCAAACAAGAAATTACCATTAATTTACATGGAAAAAATTTTTAGCGTTGCCAGACCCAAAAAAATAAACTCTCTTAGGCTTTTCTGATACCTTAAGACACATCTTGCTAACGGATGTGCAAAACCAGTGAAGATAAAGCACTGATTCACACCGTCACAGTTCAAAGCTATGACGGCTTGAGGCTGAGATGCTGCGTGTAGTTCCCTGGGAAGGCGCTTGGTGGCGCCACCCTCGCTGCTCCAGATGCACACTTACTCTAAAGGCCTACTGCAAAACAAGTGCTTAACATTATTTTACTTTTCACTTTTTCTGATAAAAGCGAAAATTTTCTTCAGATTTCTTTTGGTTAGCGAAAACAGATGCTAACGTAGGTCTTTCCTAAAAGCAAAGTTGAATAACATGAACCTTCAAAGAGCAGGAGACATCTGTATTATTACATAATCTGTTATTTTATCACATACACATAGTATTATTGTGATACCCAACAATAAATATACATTAAAGTCGTAAGTGAAAAAAAGTATGAATATGCTTAATCATCTGTGTTATAAGCCATAAGCTCTGGGTGAAACCATGAACACCCCAACATTTTTCGAAAGGGTTTTTTTTCTTAAAGGCTCTATTTCAAAATCGTAAAAATAATATTTTAGGGATTTTTGTCTATATTGATTGGATCGTAATCCTTCTTTGTCTTTCCAATTATATTCTTTTTATTATCATTACACAGTACATAAATATCTTCCTGGTTTTACCAGAAATTCTTTGTTTAATTCATTTTCTTTTTGAAGGTATTCTTCCTGCATTCTTCTGAGTTTCTGATTTAATTTGAGATAAATGCTTTGTAGGTCTGTTAGTCATTTCTTACAACAGACCTTGTGCACACAAATACTCAAATATATATATATAATAGGTTAATGCCATAGTTTTCACTAAAACTATACTATATATAGTATGTATTATATATATTACTAACTGCAATGTAATGTATATATAATATAATTATATATTACACACCCATATGCTCAATATGTTTATAAAACAGATTAATGCCATAGTTTTTACTATACTATATGTAATATGTATTACATATATTACTACCTGCAATGTAATACATATATAATTACATATTATGCACACATACACTCATGTATGTATATACCATAGATTAATGCCATACACTCATACGACCATATACACGATACACACATACACTCATGTATGTATATATATTAGATTAGTGCCAAAGATTTTACTGAAACTGTACTATATATAATATGTATTATATATATTACTATCTGCAATGTAATACATATATAATTATATATCATACATATTAAATATTTAATATATTAAATATATATTAAATACATTTAACTATATATTTAAATATATATTTACATACTTAATATATTAAATCTTAATAGTAAATATAATATAAATATATTAAATATAATAAAATGTGTACATTATATTTATATAATAAATATAAATCTATTAAGTCTATTAAATATATTTGAATATATATTTAAACATCTAATATATTAAATATGTATTAAATGTATTTTAGTTAAATGTATTTATTATATGATATATTGAGTATATAAGGTATATATACATCATGTATACTTTATATATAATACATATTTATATATATTAGTGCCATGGTTTTTAGGATTTTAAAACACCTCTTTGGTGTATTCCATATTAAGTTGCTGGAGTATTTTCTTTAATAAGTGTTTCAGAAAATCTATGATATATTTTGTGCCCTAGAGTACATTTTAAAATATATTTCTGAAAATCTCTGAGATATTTTATATCTAAAAATGCCTTTTCATTTAATTTTGCATGGTATAGAATTCTAGCTTGGAAATATTTTTCCCCATAAATTTAAGCGACATTTGCATGTGTGCTCTCTCTTTTGCACACAATGTTTTTTCCTCTCTGGAATCTATTGGATTCTAATCTTCATTTTGATTATCCAAACTTTCACCAAAACGTCCCTAGATAGATTATTTTTTCATTCACCCTGCTTCTCCAAATTTCAGTAAGGGACTACGTCATTAATATAGAGCTAGTGTGTGTTTTCTTTATAACTCTATTAATCTCCAATTTGTCTCTCCACAAATAGAAGGCATACTGTAAGCAAAAGGAAGAGTGCCTTGCAATCTTCATTTTGAAATACTTTGGTGGCGGGACAGGCAAGCAGCCTAGAGAACCTACTCATTCTGAATGCCAATTTTAGAATGACCACATATCGTAAGCATAGCACTTTTGCATTTCCCTTATGGAAAAAAACTGCTTTCTTCCTTTTCTCTCTCCTAATTTCAAATATTAGTTTACCCATCGATGTGATATCTGATATGTTATCTATGTGGGAAGTCTACTGGTGGCATTTTCCCCCAGTATGTGTTGTGTTGCAGGATTTTTCCCTGTTAATAACATTTTCTGTTGTTACAAGAAGATATTTCTTTGTTCATTCAAATGGAGAAAGGTGGGCATGTTTCCTTACTCTCGTTTGAAGCAGATGCCCAGTTTATTTTATTAAAATTCCTTCAATCTTTTTGAAACAAGCAGTGTCTAAGATAACACAATTTTTTTTTTTTAATAACAGATGTAGCTGAGGCCGTGAGAACTGAGAAGTAACAAAGACATTAGCACCTTTGCTCAAATTGTTAAATCCATTTTCATGGTGGTGAAGGGAAGGTACGTCTGAATCAGCCAAGTGAATGTTGATACGTATAGGATGGTGCTGAATGCACAGCTTACTCTCAGAGGTTGTGTTGTGCACTGGTGAGCTACCAGATGGAGCGGGGAGGACATGGCGGACACATGCAGTGCTGTGCCGGCTCTAACTCTCTCCCTTTTCAGCTTCTACTGCACACCAGTGTATGGTGACAGAGCACTTGACAACCACTGGTTTGGAGCACTGACTATCACAGAGGCATGACCCTTTCTGCCAGTGGTTATAACAGGAGGTATTTAAAGAATTGTGGCAGCATCAAAAGAAAAATGAGTGTGAGCACAGTGTAAAGTACAGAATTGTCAAATCACTATGTTGTACCTATGATACTAAATAACATTGTATGTTAACTATATTTATATTAAAAATTAAAGCAGTAAAAATATCTAAATAGAAATTTAAAAATGTGTGCGCAAGCGTGTGTGATAAAGTGTGTCCATTTTTCAAGGATCATGTCTAAAAAGATTTTAAAAATTCTAGTTGTATGTCATGGAGTGACTTTATTTTGAGGGGGGTTTTGTATTTTATATAAATTTATTTTTCCAGCTTTATTGAGTTATAACTGACAAAGTTGTATACATTTAAAATGCATTTGTATTTGTTTTTGTATACATTGTGAAATGATGACTAAAATTAAATTTATTTTACCTGTTCATCACCTCAGATAGTTACCATGTTTTTTTGTACGTGTGGTGGGAACACTTTAAGATCTACTCTCTTAGTCGATTTCAAGTATGCAATGCAGTGTTATTAACTATAGTCACATGCTGTACGTTAGATCCCTAGAATGTATTCATGCTATAACTGCAAGTTTGTGTTTTTTAACCAACATCTTCCCATTTTCCCCACCCCTCAACCCAAGGCAATTTCCATTCTACTCTGCTTCTATGAGTTCAATTTTTTTCTTTTTTTTTTAAGATTCCACATAGAGTAAGATTATACAGTATTTGTCTTTTTTGTCTGGCTTATTCATTTAGCATAATGTCCCCCCACTTCCAGTTTATCCCTGTTGTTTCATGATTTCCTTCCTTTTTTATGGCAGAGTAAACCTACGTTTTCTTTATTCATTCATCCATTGATGGACATCTAAGTTGATTCTATATCTTGGTTATTGTAAATAATGCTGCAAGGAACGTAAAGGCGCATGCATCTTTTCCAGTTAAGAGTTTTCATTTTCTTTAGGTCTCCTCAGAGGGAGGATTACTGGACCATGTGGTAGTTCTGTTTTCAATTTCTTGAGAAAATTCCATGCTATTTTCCATAATGACTATACTAATTCACATTCGCACTGACTGTGTTCAAGGGTTCCTTTACCTCCACAACCTCATCAACACTTGTTTTTTTGATAAAAGCCATCCTTAATACATGTAAGGTAATATCTCATTGTGGTTTTGATTTGCATTTCTCTGACCATTAGTGATGTTGAGCATCTTTTCATGTACCTCATTGGCCATTTGGATGTTTTCTTTAGACAATGCCTATTCAGGTTCTCTGCCCATTTTTAACCTAATTTTTCTTGTATGTGTTCATTATAAATTTTAGCTACTAACCCCTTATCAGATATATGGTTTTGCAAATATTTTCTTCCAATCCATAGGTTGCTTTCCAATTTGTTGATAGATTCTTTTGCTGTGGAGAACTTTTTAGTTTGATGTAATCCCACTAATTTACTTTTGCTTTTGTTGCCTGTACTTTTGGTGTCATATCCGAAAATCATTGCCATGATCAATGTTTCTCTATGTTCTTCTCTAGGAGTCTTATGGTGTCAGGGCTTACATTGAAGTTTTAAATCCATTTCAAGTTAATATTTGGCAGTGGTATAAGATGGGGGCCCAGTTTCATTTTTCTGCATCTGGATATCTAATTTTCCCAATATCATTTATTAAAAAGACTTTTCTATTCCCAGTGTATGCTCTCTATTCCCTTGTCAAAGATCTGTATATGGGTGGATGGGTTTATTTCTGTCCCTTTGCCTTATGTGTCTATTTTTATGCCAACACATACTGTTTTGATTACTACAGAATTGTAACATATTTTAAAATCAAAAACTGTGATGTCTCCAGCTTTGCATTCCTTTCTCATGATTGCATTGACTATTTGGAGTCTTTTGTGGTTCCATTCAAATTTTAGGAATTTTTTTCTATTTCTGTGAAAAATGCCATTGGAATTTTGATAGGGATTGCATTGAATCTGTAGATCACTTTAGATAGTACAGACATTCTAACACTATTATCCTTCCAATCCATGAACACAAGATATAATTCCATTTGTGTTCTCTATAAACCATTTTTAAAAATCTTTTTGAATGTATTTTTAGAAATTTTTGACATTTAAAATTTCACGCTGCATTCCCAAAGACAGATATGTTGAATATTACTAGATTTTGAAAGGATCGTAATTTCCCAATGATGTAAACAAATAATCTTAAAATGTCGCATTTCTGATTATTACTTCTCTTGGAATACATGTAAAGGCATGCTAAAAATACTCTTTCCTGCTTGGAGATCATCAGTGTTCCATATGTCCAAGTTAAATAACATGGATCCCAGACCTTGCCTTGTATTCAACTATCTGGGAAATGTTTGGAAATATTGGCCATGCTTCTCCATAGCTGTCCCTTTATTCACTTCTCACTTATGTTTCCCACAATGCCCATATCAGGTTTATGACAAAATAATGTGTCTTGTTTTTGAGATGAGCTTACGTTTCAGATGCAGTTTGTTCATTTAAGAATCATTTGTTCTGCATATTCACTACATGCATATTTCCATATTAAGGGCTAAGGATATGAAGATTATCAAACTATGACTAACACATCAAATAATTCATAAAGTTCATAAAATAGTGGTGAGGCAGAGAAGTAAAGTGACGTGGACATATGATGCTTACAATTCTATAACAGATACTTAAGTGAAATATTGGTTTATGTGGTACAATAAACTACAAGAAGGCAAATGTTAGCTTATAAAGGTGAACTTTGTACTAGTCTTGATGGAATGGGCTGCCTCAGGGATGATGGGTTCTCTGTCATAGACTGCCTGTGCAACCACATGGTGAGGATCTGTTAGAAGAAATTCAAACACCATGTAAGTACTTTTACTAAAAATCTTTAAAAGATTCTTCAAACCCTGAGACTTTATAAAGTCTATTCACAAATCTGCTTGAGGCTTCTGCCTAATTTTTAAAACCTTTGACTTCTAAAATCTTGAGGTATCTGTAGGTCTTGCTAGGTGATTATTAGAGCAAAGATATTAAATGTCACCTTAACACTTCCCTATTATGCTGAAAAGAGTGTTTCATCTACCTATTCCAATATATTTTGTGTGCATGCGTAATGGAAAATGATTCCTTCTGCTTTTTCTCCTGACAGAACAGAAAACCATAAAGATTGTGTTGTATATTTCCAGATCATATATATATTATATATTATTATTATACAATTATATATATAACAAGATCATATATTATATTAGATCATATATATTGTACATTGTATATTAATATGTATGTATTTTATATAATAAAATATGAAAAAGTTTATTTGAGATAATTAGCATTATACTTTTTCCTTTTAACTGTGTGGCTCTTGAGCAAACTTGAACTTAAGAATTCATCTGGAATTGATATGGCTAAATGAAGGCAGCTGGGAGTAGGGAAATTTTTTCTAATTGATTAGAAATATTCTTATTAAGACTGAATGGAGCAGTACTACATGTACAGCCTTGCATTATTCAGTCCAAATATGAAACACTATTGGGGGTCTGGCTTATAGATTGAGAAGGTCGTAGAATTCATGGCACCATTTATAGAATACGGTCATTGAAGTACCATTTCCTGCTGGCAATGGATACCCCAAATCGATTTAAAGATAAATTGCTAGGGGTGATTTTCCAACTCATTAAAATATTTAAATTGATTGTATTCTTTTTATCTTCAATTATGAATTAGAATTTTCTAATATTCTTATATTAATATAATTGTTTATCCTTGGAAAGATTTCCTTTTTGATAAAACTAAGTAGAAGCTTGGTTTTTTGTTCAATAATTTTTAATGAAAATTCTAGTGAGTTTCTGGAATTGAGCCACTGCTTAATAACCTGAAGGAAGCTTTAAAAATAAAATGAGTTAATGGATGATGTTCTAAGTTCAAAACTGTAATACTGATCATATTAGTGTACTGAATTAGTATTATGAGTACTTTACTTGAATTGATGAAGTATTCTTTTAGCTCTAGTATTTCATTATTTCTAACGTGGTAGTGCTACGTATAAGAAGCATAGCCTCAGAATCAATGGCAAATGATATATTCTTTGGAATAGATTCATTATTAATTCATTAGCTGATCAAATTATAATCAGAGTTTCAGTTTGGGAAAATGAATGAATTTTCTAGAGATGTTATATGATTTTTTTTTTCTCAGTTACAATGATCATGCAATAACTAAGTATAAAGCCAAATGGCAGAAATTACATTCAGAAAGAAAAAATAATAATTAATATACAAATTACAGAACCAGAGAATTCACCACAGAGACACTGTAAAGAACTGACCTATTTATATTTATTAGTGGACAAATTTTATTTGCTAGTATTAGTATTCTTAATTTGACCTCAACTGAGCAAACTATAATGCCTAGAGAGGGAATATTGAAATACATACTTTCTTTTTAAAATTAATTCTGTTGTACTGTCCTTTGATATTTAACATAGACATAAATTCCAAATGATCTAAATAAGATTACAAGTATATTATTTTCAATCATGCTATAATTTGCACTTTCCTCTAAAGTGTACTAAATCAAAATAATTAATTTTCAAAATCATGCAAAAACTTGAAATTAACCACTTATGTTTTGAAATTAAAAGCATATGTTTAGGTAAATATTTAACATGTAAGTATTTAGAGGACTATGTAACTACTATGTAACTTTGGTAGTACTACATAACCTCTTAAATAAGATATTATGTTTCTATAAGTAAAATGAGAAAAAGAGACAAAGAGAGAACTCGAATTTTCATTGTTACAATTATAAACTCGCCAATCTACTCTTCTCAGAATTCTGTATGTTTTATACATTTTTTGGCTCTTCTGAATGTACTTCTTTCATCTAGTCTAAGAATTTGGCTATCTCCTTGTAGCAAATGTTCCTTCTCATATGAATGCAGACTCCTATATAAAGCAAACTTGTAAAGCATTAATCACAACATAATGTAATTAGCTCCAAATAAGTGTCTGCGCATAATATCGTGGGATATTTCCTAACAGCAATTTTTATAATCAGTGAATCACAAAACTGAACCATAACCTTATCCCCTTATTTGCCTTCAGTAAGTTTTTCACTCAGATTCTATGAGTGAACTTTTAAAAAATATTTTAAAAGTTTGTCCATTTATTGAAAGAATTACACATGTAAGCATTCACAGTTATACTGTATAATTACTTAGGAAAATTAAGATGTTTAGAGTTCTTTCCTGTATGTTAATATATATTGAATCTGAAGGGATTATTGACAAATGCAACAGTGTAAATAAGAAAAGCTACTGGTTTATGGTGCCTATTGATACCCATTTTTTAAACCATATTTAATTTTTCAGAAGATTGAGCTTTAAAAGTCAATTCCCATTTTGCTTATATCAAGCTTTGCCGCATTTATGAATAGTTTAATTTCCTATGTTATTTGGTTTTTGTGTGGGTTGCTTTACTATTTTTTCTCATTTTCTACTTCACTAAGTTCTAAGTGTTTTAAGAATAATGCAAGTTGTGGTAGCATTCTGTGGGTTGCTAGCTCATTGTTTTCCCCCTTTTATAGATTTAATCTTTGATTTTTAAAAAAATCCCTAAAAGAAAGACATCTTGCACGCAGATTTTTATGATAATCTATAATCTTCTTAAGCATTTTTTCACTTCATAAATTATAAAATCACTTGTATTCTTTTTTAAGAATGAAAATGTTTATCTGTAAAGATTTTGATATAAAATAGTATATGCAGTCAGAAAAAGGTGAATTATAGAAACCCATGCTTCGAGAAAAACAGGCACTGGTCCTTTGGAGTTGGCAGCCAGATATCATTGTCTCTCTTAGTATCCAATGGCTTTTTCCAAAAAGGAATTTTTTTTAGTATGAATTCAAACTTCTAAGGAAGTATAAGCTTCTTAATGACCATAGTAATTCTTACTAACATCCTTCTAAGAATGTGCAAGTCAGTCCATGTACACATTGATGTGACTGTGGACCAATAATCCAAACAACAATGCTCTATACCCATTAGGTTTGGCTTTGTTTTTTAATCTCCTCATCAGCCTTCTTATATATTAAATTGTGAAACAATTCTAATAAATGTATTTTATTATATTTATCTTTATTGTATTTATATTGCTTTCATATTTATATTTGCACAATTTATATTTGCTTTTGTCATTGTTTTCCAGAACCTTATTGCTGTCCACCTCTATTTGCCACATCCCCACTTCCCCATAGTTTGTCAATGCTGTGAGGTGGGGAGGGGGCTCTCTGTCACCTGCACCCAGGCACAGTCTCTCAACTCCTACCAAAATTCTCAGGTTGTTTTCCTGCCCTTGAGAGTGTGATGTTATCAGTTCTGTGTGATAGAAAGGTGATGATCCCTGCAATGCAAACCCAGTTGTTTTACTTCTGGCTATGAATGTAAGCAAGTCATCTCACCCCAGGAAGCCTCAGAAATGTAAGACTCATTGTCTAACTTTAATTAATGTACTGACTATTTCCTATCATACTTTGTTACACTGAAAAAAATTAGTCAATATTGGGGGAATAGAACCTGATAATGAAAATAAATTTGGATTTCATTGCTTGGGATGAATGAAGACACATAGTTAACAATATTTCTATGGTTGGGAATAAGATTTTTATAAAACAGTGTGTGTGTGTGAATATGTGATATTTATGTATGTATATAATGGATGTAACCTACATAAATATATATTCCTTCATCCCATCATTCATTCTTTTTTAGGCTTCCTCCTTTCAATCTTAGTAACAGGAGACCATGTAATAGGAATTACTACCTCAACTGAACAAGAACAGGGGAGTTAAGAGACCAAGTCTCACATACATCACTCCCTCATCATTCAATCTTTCCCATGAGTCTGTAGGATGTAATAGAAGAATAATAAATATAATAGTTTTCCTAAAAGTGCTATTGTCAAAGGCGAGGGTAATCTGTTTTATGAATAAAAGTGTTTTTTTGCTCTTATGTTTTCATTTTATTTCATTTTCAGAGGAAACTCGTCATTGAGTATAATAGGTCGCGATTTATATAGTTGATTTGCTACAGTGACCTACACTGGACAATAGGTTTCCTTGCCATTTGTTCAGAAGCTTTTCAACCCTTATCAAAATTTCGAGGTTATCCCTTTTAGAAAGAACTTGTGAGTTAGCCCTCAAAGAAAAATCATTGCAAGTGTGAAAATGTTTTAGTTATTTCTTTTGCTGTGGCTGTTGTCTAGTTAAACTCTTTAGTGTTTGTCATTTTATTACTCCCAAGAAAAAATTAAAAGGACCTAAATGAGATCGAGCTGGGCTCTTAGAAGAGAACACGGATATATTGCTGGCCCACTCTGGTGCCAGTGACAGAAGGAAAGAAACAGGGATCCCTTTTAACACCATTTTAAAAGCTATTTTTTAATGGCCAGTGAGAAAGACAGCTCTTTGCACCTGATAAAGTTATCTGATTAAGAATCCAACTGGGTCTCAAAATTGTCACTTTAGTCGAGGCTGAATGCATGAGACATGTCTCATCCACCACTTGCACTTCATGGTTTACAATTTTATTGTTTCTTCACTTGAAATACAATCTACTATTTAGCTGTTAGAGCATTACTTTTCCCAGTGCTATAATTAAGGCTGTCTTGGCACTTCCACCGTAACCCCTATTTTTCAAGGATTTTAAATCGCACAATGAAAATTTGAAAATTGGCATTTAATGTTTAAAGGGTAACTGTGTATTTTTTCCAATTAAATTAGAAAAATAATGGGGTAATTTGGACCGATGAGCCAGTTAAGAATAAGAAGGTATTTTCATAATTTTTAAGCTGCCATTTGAAGATTTGATATATTTTTAAATGTAGCAGCACATGTACAGTAAAAGTAAAATTCTGTGGAAGATTCATATGTAACGAATAGAAAATTAACTTATAAATGCACAAATCTGGTTTGCAGTTGGAACAGATCCTCTTACACTCCTCCTCCCCATCCTCTCAGCAGGACCATTATCTCATCCGGGTTCTGGTGGGTATTGCTGCTCATACTGTTAGCTGCTCCATCCTTCTCGAGAATAGCTCTCAACAGGCAGAGAACAGCTCTGCCTGTCTTGCTGGAGAAAATTACCCTCTCCACCAAAGAAGTTAAAAAATCTAGCTCCCAGGCATTACATGGGACAGACTGTTCGGTGTGATTTGCACTCCAGAGCTTCCCCTAGGCCCAGGCTGAAGTTAATCCCCTGCCAAGATAAAGTCCTTGTTTACCTTTCTTCCCCTGATCTTCCCTACTTTTCTGCACTCCTCTCCTGAGAGCTCTCCCTCAATCAATCCCTTTCTCAAGAGCTGCCTATGTTTAGGAAAGTCAACTTAAGGCGTTCGCATACTCTCTTTAGTTTTTCAATGGAAATTCACCTCATAAGCTCAGAGCCAATGCTCCAGAATGGAGGATAGTCTCAATTTAAGATTTTTTTTTATGGTGTATAAATATTTCAGATCATACGTTTGCACAATCAGTATATTTTTGCCATAAAAGACACAAAAAGATACAACCAGAGTGCTTTCTTCAACAACTATTTTTGTAAGACAAAACCATCAAAATGTTACCTATATGCTTCTCTTAAAGAGTTTGCCAAATTCAAGTGTTGAAAAATCACAGTCTATAAATTTATCCTATTAACCCAATTAAATACAGGAATTCCATACTGTGGTTCTTCCCATATGTGGAGATATTTGATAGGACAGATAGGGAACCTCAGTCTATTTCCTACACATATTTCATGTACTCCTAGGATAACTTTCCATATCTCCTAGTGACTCCATCGAACCCAGGCCCGGTGAGTGGTGAACTGTGTGCAGTTTAAGTCACTGGCCACTCTCGTACAACTTACTGCCCTGCCAAGGGGCAATGATGCCTCTCCCACCACCATCCGCCACTCATTCAACCATTGAGTCGTTGCTACCTGCTCAGATTTGAGTCCCTTTTGTGTTTATTTGTGTGTGCCCCGCTAGCTGCTCTTGAAAGAGGTAGGTGTTACACTGAGTCACAAGTGTAGGGGTAACAGAGAAGAACTATCTTTCTGATTTTACCATGTGTAAATGCAAGGATTCTTCATTGCATATGAGACTCACTTATTACTGGATAAGACTATGTTAGAGCTGGAAGTACCAAGTACCAAACCCACCCCTGGCTTATTTTAATAAAACTATTCATCATAAGGCCTTGATAAGAAAATAAATAAGCTTAGCCAATTTAAAACTGTATTGGATGCAATATCTGAACCATATAAGAATGCTATATTTAGTAAAATATAACTTGCACCTCTGCTTTCAGTCTTTTTCCACTCCTATAAATTTTGCTGCTGCAAAAGGGATATTTATAAAATTCAAATATGATCATACCAGTCCCTGTAATAAAATCCTTCTGTGGTCCCATATGTTTCAGAATAAAGAACACAATCCCTCCTTCTGTGTTCCCTCTCAAGCTCAACCTTGCTTCTACCTTTAGTTCCCCAAACATACCAGTTTTTTATGGTGTTGTTACTTTTCCCTGAATGGCACTTCATCTCTTCTCCCTGCAAACTTGATTTATCTGTGTTCTGGTATCCTTCATAGCTCATCTCAAGTGTGGCTTCCTCCAAGAAACTCTGAACTTGTCACCCCAACATTCCTCGTGCCCCCGCAGAACACTGTCTACACCTCCAGCAGAGTAGTTATGAAAAGATATTAAACTAATTGGCTTAAATGTCTTTCTCTGAGAAGGGAGACTGTAACATCCAGATGGAAGGGTATAAATCCTAGGAAAGTGCCTAACACAATAGCCTTTAAATATTTGACATAAACTATCGGATGGATAGATTTTGAATGTATAAAAATGGATCAAACCTTGTTTCTTGTCCCTAAGGAGATGGCTATCTAGTGTAAACAAATGGTTCATATGTTTTTCAAGTTATTAGTCTATGTGCAGCCCTTAGAAATAGATTTCATCCATATAAGAACTTTTTTAGACCTTTTCCAGGACGTAACTGATTTTTTTTTTTTTT